>NW_006911411.1:0-80113 GCF_000523455.1 Bipolaris oryzae ATCC 44560 | reverse complement strand
GTCATCTGTCACCCTCCCCCTCTCCCTTAGCCCCCCCCCCCGATCTCTCCATACCACCCACCTTCATATTACGATCCCCCGCCGATCCCTCCCCCTCCTCCTCACTAACGCGGGGTTTGTAAATTTTTTTCCTTCTCCCGTCCGTGAGTCTCGTAGTCCGCGATCATCATCGTTCCGGTGCAAAAAAAAAGGGCCGATGAGCCACGTGGAGGGGGGGAGATCGCCGAGGCGAGAGTGCACGTGGCTGTGGTTTCTAGTGGTTGCTAGTGAGAGGAGGAGGAGGGGTGGTGATCTACGGCAGGTATGTAAGTAGCAATGGGAAGGGGCGCGAAAGTATTGTGACTCGATAGCTTATTAGTTGATTGAGAGTAAGATAAGACTATACTAGACTAGACTAGATTTAAAACTGTGGGGTACGGGATTTATGATGGTAGTAGTAGTAAAGCTTTCCGTGCCGACTCGACATCTGTAGTATTCCCGCATACCAGACCCCCCCTCTCGTCGGTATCACGCACTTCGACGTCGAGTATGCGGGTCCCTGTTGCGGAGTCCAGTGCTGCACCCCCTGCGCATTCGATGATTAGGGCTATGGGGGCGAGTTCGTATAAGCGGCGGAGTTTGGCTTTGCTTTGCGGGGTGACGGGGGAGATGTAGATGCCGTGGCCCTTGACCAAGGCGTGTACGACATCAGGGACGAGGCCGCCGCTGTAGCGTAGTGTGTATTTTTGCTGGATGAAATGCGTGATCAGGCTCATGTACTTTGCATCTTCAGCTGCGGCGCGCAGGTTGGCGGGGGCGAAGTATCGCGTCTTCACATCGGAGGGAGACGCCAGCTGGACGTTTGCACGGATTACTTGGATGGAGCCAGAGGATGAGTATCCGACTTCGAAGCAGGCAGATGGGGAGTTGGGGAGGCGCAGGGCAACGATGGCGGTAGTGCGGGGACCAAGCACACCGAGGATTGCGGCAATTTGATGTGTGGATGGGGGGGAGTGCAGGGCTGAGGCGCCAGACCAGATGCCGAGGATAGTGCCTACGCTCCAGTTTGGGGCGATGATGGAGGAGCCGTCGAGGGGGTCAAAGGCTAGTGTGTATTGCTCTGTACTTCCTGTAGTACTGGGGTTTTCTGAGGAAGATCTTTCGATTGGGTCTTCTTCGCTGCTGGCGGTGACTATGCTAGGACAGGCTTTGATGGTTTGGCGGATGGCGTCCTCGGCGAGGACGTCGACGTTGAGTTGATCGTCGCCGAATGCGTTAGCGGTGCCGACTTGGGTTACGCTGGGTGATGTGCGTAGATGGCCGGCTATTGTGTGCACTGACTTTAAGAGGGATGGTAGGACAGAGTCGCGAAGTTGAGCGTGCGAGTCTGGGATAAGGTTTTGGAGGTGAGCCGCGAGGTCAGTGCCGGATGCCATGGCGGGTATTTTGTGCTCCGGATTAGTTTGAATTTTTGTGTTTGGACCAGGTGTGTTGTTGAATTGGATGTTATCGAGATATCGTTGATGCGTCACATGTAGAATGGTCGTGGAAAGTAAGAAATTCTCCGGCTAGTGCTATCGTATCCATGCTGTGACGTCGTAGTGGAGTTGAAGTCTGCAGGCCGAGTAGCTCCACTGCATCCCTGCTCAGTCCATGCCCTTTTGTGCATTTCCGTATATCTGCGACTTGAGTTCCTACAGTACTAAACAGAAATTCCTGACTTGACTAGCTTCAGACCAGCCAATGCATACGACGTTGGCCAAGATGCCGTGGCCTACCGTTGCTGTCCGAGGCGCGGGGTAGTCGTACGAACATATTTTTTCCCCGATTATGCCATTATGCGTCACAGGCTCAATATTATATAAATGATTCTTTGGATCTTGTTGTCTGAGGTCTAACCAAATCGTCGGACCACCTTTAATTATACTCTCGCTTCGCTCCAATCTGGAAACACGATGCCGCAAATACTCAAGATTGCCGCCGCGCAATCCCGTACCCTCTCTACAACTGCCGAAACACTCTCAGCCCTTGAAACTACTACCAAGCGCGCTGCATCTCAGGGAATAGACATACTTTTGTTCCCAGAAGCGTACTTGGGCGGATACCCTCGCACTTGCTCTTTCGGTGCTGCGGTCGGCGCACGCGCGCCCGAAGGTCGCGAGCAATTCTTGCATTATTTTCACGATTCTGTCGATCTAGGAGACACTCCAAGTGGTGCGGGTGAAGACTGGATTGACCGAAAGCTCGAGTTGCCAAAGGGAAAGGAGTATAGAGGGGATGGCACCAGAGAAGAGCTGGAGAGGATCGCCAAGGAAACGGGTGTATTCATCGTGACAGGACTGGTAGAGAAATCTGGAGGAACACTGTATTGTGGATCCGTTTTCGTAGACCCAAAGAGAGGGGTTTTGGGTAAAAGGCGGAAGGTGATGCCGACAGGCAGTGAACGCTTGGTATGGGGAATGGGCAGTGCGAGTACGTTGAGGGCAGTGACGACGGAGATCAAGGGCGTGAAGTTGTGCATGGGTTCGGCAATTTGCTGGGAAAACTACATGCCATTGCTGAGGCAGAGTCTGTACAGCCAAAATGTCAATCTTTGGTTTGCGCCGACAGCAGATGCACGCGATACTTGGGCTGCACTGATGCGGACCGTTGGGTGCGAGGGACGTTGCTTTGTTCTTAGTGCAAATCAGTGCGTCAAGAAGAAGCATCTTCCTGAATGGATAACAGGCGGGATGAAGAATGAAACAGCCCGCTCACCGAGCATCGCAAGCAGCAGTGGAGTCGGTAGAACAATATTGCAACAGAGTGGCTGTGCTGCGCGCCGGCGAAGTACCATTACGAGGACAGAAGACGGCCATGAGATCTGCTTGCCATTACCCAAGGGACAAGATGCAACGACCAACGGCGACTCATCAGCTATCGACTCCATCGAAGAAACTTCCAGCATCAAACTGCAGCCGTTCTCGCAACCCCGGTCATGGTCCGCAGACGGTGAGGAGTTCGTCTCTCGTGGCGGCTCGATGATCGTATCGCCTCTTGGTGAGGTGCTAGCTGGACCAATTTGGGAAAAGGAAGATGACCTCATTGTTACAGAAGTTGACTTTGAGGATTGTGAACGAGGAAGACTTGACTTTGACTCTGGGGGAAGCTACTCGCGCATGGATAGCTTCAAACTTAGCGTCGAGGGTCTTGACCTAAATCCGCCACCAATGTAAAAGTAGCGGGTATGTTTGTGAAAGATGTTATGAGAAGGTCGTTATCTGGCATCGTCTTCATGTGAACCGAGTGTAGCATAACTTTCACGATTTGTATCAATGTAACAGCTAGGTTATAATTACTCAATCTCTAGTATAGCACTTACTCGCAAAAGTGGGCAGCCCAGTCTTCGTATTAAATCTGACCTTTCACCCTCGACTTAAAACTCCAATATATCTATCACTTTCATCGAAAAGCGAATCTAGCACTGTGAAGGGACGCCAGTTCACGAGCTCGTCTGTGGTCACATGGTTAAAGCCACCTCCTTCAATTTGGCCGCATCCTCAAAATACGCTTCAAACTGTAAGAATCCCAACTTGAATACCCGGGAGGAGCCGATATTTCTATTTCCACGGGTTCATGAAGCATATCAGCCCTATCTGTACGACGCACGGAAAGAAGCATAGAGTCCAAGAAGCTTCTTTTCAATCTTGCCCTGCACTGCGCATTTCAAGGGAAGATCTAGAACTTCGTCCCGGTTCGGAGGCTAAACCGAAAATAAAATAAAATAAAACCAATCGTTTACAATGGCCCAGCGAAGTGAGATCTGATGAGGGGTCACGGAGGCTTCGGAGACACCTTGTCGTCCCAGTTCATGTCGTCCCGCGATCCGGGATATCCAAACTTTCGGTTAAACAACACCCCGCAGTCGGATATTCAGCCCCCGAAACTTTCTATAGGTCAGTCGAATTTCGTTGGTATCTAAGAACCCTTGTTGGCAAGAACTTTTAAACCCCTTTTTCCATAAAAGACACCACAATATATCAAGATACTCAAAACTAGATACTAACTCTAAGAGATATATTAGATATCTTTTAGAAGTAATATAGCTATAATTATATATAACTATAGAGTAATTAATTCTATATAAATCTAAGATAAATTCTTAAGAGTTTATCGTAATTTACTACGACTGATAAATTTTGTTTCGATCTACGAGATATCTTATATAATATCTTCTTGTTTCACTAGTGAGTAAAAGAGTTAAAAAATGAACTAGAAAATGAACTATAAGATAAGCCCGAATACGGGCTAGAATGTAAGCTTAGAAGATGAGCTAGTAAATGTTAGATATTAAAGGGCTGGTGGCGCGAGTAAATACCTATAACAGCAAAGATAGTTTAGCGGGCTGTATTCACTATAGACGAACATCTATTAATATAGGATAGTTATCGTTAGGTTTATATACACAGTGCTAAGTCAGATATGACTAAGAGGAGATGGGATGGGCCGGTGGGCACCAAAGAGGTCCGGAAGGGGTCAGAGGAGGCTAGGTTCTGACAGCCAAGAGCATATACTTATTCGACGGTTTTACCGCCTCCCCCAAGAACGCACAACGCGCACTTCATGTGCTTGATGTAAATTGTGCTTCCAGTGATTACATTGCTTGGATTGCACCGTGACTACACTGACTACTTTGATCTTCAAGCAGTCGAGGGCCAATGAAACAGAGTGGCACGGCGTTAGTGGAAGTTGGAAGCTCAAGTGAGGATGGTAAAGTACCGTGCTGGTTTTAGCTGACCAAAGTATGCCGCGCTTCTGATACACTGCTTATGCTGAGGGTAACACGTGTGATGCTGATATGAGCGGACTGTATGGGTTCGGCGCTTGAATGTCAACTACAGTCAACATGATCCCTGCGCAGCAGTGCTTCGCCAAGGCTAAGGATTTCGAATTTCGTGGACGAGATGCTACATGGTGCTGTTCATGTCCTTGAACTCGCCCTTCTCTCAGAGCTCCAAAAATGAGCAGAGAAAAGACAGCTGGATTGGCAAACATGTCACTCAATACGCTAGTTGCCCTGGTACACAGAGGAGCGGCTCTCGTTAACATTGATTTCTAGCATCGCAGGGGTATCAGGTGCGCAGAAGATATGCGCCATGTCCTCTTGCACTACGGAATCGGTAACTTGGTAAAAGATGATAATACGCTGGAAAACGGATTCCTACGGAACAAGGTGCCCCAGCCGGTTAATAAACTATGCTAACCCGTCTTGTGTAACCATCGCCCACGCCACATGATACTGTTGCATCGTCATAGTTGTCGCGCCAATCATTGTCTGCGCTGGACGCTGTTGAATCGCTTGGTCCAGCGGCGGGCCGTCATTCCTGTATGCATGCACGGCAAAGGCTCATCGTGACACGACGCGCGCGCCCGGGCGATTACCCCGGTGCGGAGAGATGAGATTGAGCATGGGGTTGCAGCTATCCCCGCCATTAATACCTTACTTCGCCGTCCAGGTAAGCTCTGCATAAGTAAGCTTGAGGGCCGCGCAATTTTGCTTGGTATATCTTGTCTTCCGCTCTTTGCTTGTTCAACCACCAGATTTTCCCATTGAATTGGTGGCGTCGCACCTCCACTTTACTAGTACACAAAGAAGGACAGTTGGAGAACACGCTCGCTGGTTGAGCAGATATGACAAAAACAGATGCAACCCCGGATTACGATAAGGAGGTTCATGTAGCGAAAATCTCAGAAGACCGACTCGAGCCTACAATGCTTGAAGCAGGTTCCAACAAAGATGATTCGAGGCCGAAATTACAGCCGCCGCCGCTGGTGGCTGCTATGAATCCCGAGGAGCGAGAGCTAGCCGAAAAGCGGTTGAGGAGGAAAATCGATACAAGGTTGATGCCCATGGCTATTCTGATGTACATCATGAGTAAGTGGAATTGACACGAAGTCGCAAGGCGATGTAATAATTAAGACGGTGACTAATCCTACCAGACTATCTTGATAGAAACAACATCGCTGCTGTACGTCTGGCCGGTCTCCAAGAAGAATTAAACCTATCTAGTGTACAGTATCAGGTACGACTGCACCTTGCAATTGCGTTCAAAGCTACGGAGAGTATACTTACCGTGTCCAGACCATCATCTCCATCCTTTTTGTCGGATACATCCTCATGCAAGTCCCCTCTAACCTATTCCTTAACAAGTTCGGAAAACCTGCACTCTACCTACCGGCTTGTATGGTTGTCTGGGGTATTATCTCTGGAGCTACAGCTGGATGTCAAAACTTTGGCGGCCTTATTGCGTGCCGTTTCTTTCTCGGAGTAGTCGAGGCAGCTTAGTGTAAGGTTTCCAAGAGCAAATTCGGCACAAGGACTACCAGCTGATTATGACAGGAGTGTTACTTGAATATGTTTCAAATTAGTTCTTAATATCTTTTAGCTTCCCCGGCTGCCTGTTTTATCTCAGCACATGGTACACAAGGAAAGAGCTTGGGTTCAGAACTGCAGTGTTGTACTCTGGGTCTCTGATATCAGGCGCCTTCGGTGGGCTGATCACAGCGGGCATCAAAGAAAACATGGATGGGACGCATGGATTGCGAGCGTGGCGCTGGGTGTTTATCATCGAGGTAATTCTAGCGAGAGAGTGGTTTGAAAAATGCTAATTGTTGCAGGGCGGTATCACGGTTGGCATTGCCCTTTTGGCGTTCTGGATACTGCCAAACTTCCCGCTCACAACGTCGTGGCTGACCGATGAAGAACGTCAGCTTGCTGTCTTTCGGCTAGAAGAAGACATCGGCGAAGAAGATTGGATATCTTCAGAGGCACAGACGTTTTTCCAGGGCCTCAAACTTGCTTTGGTCGATATCAAGACCTGGGTCTTCACCGTCATGCTCCTCTCTATTGTCTCGTCAGCATCGGTAACGAACTTCTTCCCAACTGTGGTGAAGACCCTCGGATACTCGAATACCGAAACACTGTTACTTACAGCACCGCCTTATCTCCTTGCGGTCATTACAACTTATTGCAATGCTTGGCATGCAGACCGTACAGGCGAACGCTTCCTCCACATCGTACTCCCACTCTGTGTTGGCGTATTCGCCTTTATCCTGGCAGCTGCTACTCACACAACAGCACCTCGATACGTTGCCATGATGCTTATGGTACCGGGTGTGTATACGGGCTACGTCGTTGCATTGGCCTGGATTTCCAACTCGTTGCCGCGCCCTCCTGCTAAGAGAGCGGCGGCGCTAGCATTCATCAACGCCGTCAGCAACTCGAGCTCGATTTATGCTAGTTACATGTATCCACAGCCAAAGAAGGGGCAGCCAAAATTGACCGTACCCTTGAGTGTAGATTGTGCGACGGCTGCGTTGGCGATTATCATGGCGGGCGTTATGCGCATCATTCTCGTACGACTCAACAAAAGGCTTGACCGAGGAGAACATGTTGAGGGCGCAATCAACAGCGTCCCACGTGCTGGGCAAGAGCGTGGATTCAGATTCCTGGTCTAGAATGACGATATCAACAGTTTGAAGGACAGCAGGGGCACATGAGATAGAGTTAGTAATATGCGTCAAGTGAATTATGTCCTCATGTTGCTTTTTTTGCCACCTCCTGACCTTGTCCCCGCCGGATCACGAGTCGCATGATGGTGAAGGTTATTATCCTCTCGGATTCCCACAAGTCAGTGTTCTTGCAATTCATATTGCATACTTTGTCGTGGTCTGGTTGCATGCAAGGCTTGTCCAGTCTGAGTGGGTGGTGACAACAGCGAAACTCGAAGCTTCTATAGCGTCATCGGCCCGGGCAAAGCTTAGCGCCATCACGAGTGTGGCCCAGCGCGTCGCGACTCATCACCTCTCACTCGTCCACAACCCTCCATCCCAGCAGCGCATCATTCATCGGGCTTCTATTCGCGCTTTCGTTCTAACATCGCTATCGGCCCGCCTCGATTGTAACATGCACTTTTGGCCGCCCAACAGCTATTGCGATAACAACCGACCAAGCCCTTTGCGATAGGTGTAGTTAGCGTGGGTTGTACACGACTGCAAGTGCCCTGTGCACACACGATGCGCTTTCACAAGACCATACGAATTACTACGTCAATTGTCTCACCACACCCTTGACCACTCATTCATCTGCCGTCTTCTCAGTAGCAGATACTGCTGCTGGCTTTTGGTCCCTATCGCTTATTTGGACATTTCAAAGGCAACCGCGCGTCGTCGGCTGACGCACTGCCATATCAACAACCCTCAACTCAAACTTGGACTTTAGCTGTCCCCACTATGGATTTCTCAAGTAGCGCTTTTCGGTCTGCCCCAACTTCCAAAGTCTCAGACGATGTCATGTCTCATGCAAACCTCGTCATGGCGTGTAGATGGGGGTGGACCAGTTCGCCAAGTGCAGAGAGCGGTGGCGCAAACTCACCCTTTGCCACCTCCACACAACCTTCCTCATCAGCCTCGACATTCAATAATGTACGGTCAAAACGATTTGCACCCTGTCAAGGCCGTCTCTACCATCAGCTCTTGTGTTCGCATCGCATCCGGACAGATTTAGTCGAAGACTGCGGTGCAAACTGCGTCGAACCTTACGGAAACACTGTAGAGGCTGCCTTCATCTGCCACGAGTGCATCCAAGCAGAAGCTACCAAGATTTGGGAGGAGCGACAAGCGCAGCACAACGCCTTGTACCCATCAATCGAGCAGATGTCACAGGAGCAGTACGATCAATGGTATGCCGAACATCGGCAGTTGGAGGCAGACTTCTCTCGCGACCAGCGAGTCTACGAGATGGAACTCAAAGCCAAGACGCGCCCAAGTAACATCTGCTCTGCCATGGAGGCCAGTAAAGAGGAAATGGAATTTGCCAATGAGCTCGATTCTCTATCATTATCCCTAATGACGTCCAATACCTCGACAGCTGACCCTGCACCGCTTCAGGTTCAGAACCGAACCCGGACGAGTTTAGCTACAGACCCGGAGGAGCAACTACATTGGGATTTGAATACTCTTGCTCTGGACCGCGGATCTTGTGGCATCGAGTACTCTGCTTCACAGCCAAACAATGGCGTGAAGTCACCTCGGCAACTCGATGCAGAGGAGCTATGGAGGAAGCCCCGAAATTGAGATTGAACAGCTGTTGTGACTTGGAGACTACTTGGCGTGTATAGCAATTGTCTTGTCGATTAGCGATAGCATGGTCTGGCGTATGAAATAGAAATTTGATAGCTTTTGATTATTTTCATGTAGCATGACTTGTATTCTGAAAATACTGCCATTAGATTTGTTCGTGAAATACACACTCAATTACAATGCTTGTAGTTCATCGCATGCTTTTGGGGTATACGTCCCTTTTCCCTCAAGAGCCTATATCTTACCTGCGCTGCTGAACTAGGATAATATGATGGCTACCGTGCTGCCAATAGCGACAGGTTTCTATGGAGTGGAGACGCATGCGGAGGGGCTCGGCCAAGCTTCTACCCCACATTCGAGCAGATTCATATGATGATCACCCAAGGGTCGAGCAACATATTGCTACGATGCGATTTCTAAAAATAATTGCAGATATTCATTTTACAAATTAACGAATCTCCATCAAATCATCTATCGGAGCCTTGGCGCAATGGTAGCGCGTTGGTTTTCGGCCTTGTCTGCCTGTCCACCAAAGGTTGAGGGTTCGAGCCCCTTGGGCTTCGGTTCTTTTTGTTCCGTTGACATGTCCATGCTTTTTGTATGTCTGAAGAAATTGTAGTAATAGCTGTTGGCTTACTAGTGTCTTTCTCTTTTTACTATAACGTTTCTCGTGTTTATATTTCCAGGTGAGCCCTATCCTGAAGTATATAGCGAAAATTCAGCCAAACCAGGGTAAAAGTCATTTTTCATCTTCATATGTTCATTTTATGAGCAAGGCTTAGATGATGTCATGATTGATTCGCATACTAAGGCCCAACGTCTTTCCCTAGAAAGCTGGGAAGATGTACCCCTGGGCTTGATATTGATGGTGTATAGAAGACGTCATATAACAGGTCGATCTAAAGCTTAATATTAGTCACCCGCAAGACGATATCCTTACTTACGTCCCCGAGGCTTTGCACAGGCATCTTGGTATTAGTAGCGGGAATAATGTATGCCAAAAAATAATAGACTATCTTGGGCTTGCGCCTGCTGCCTGACGTTAAAAGACACGGTGATCTGCATTTCGCAGTGCCGTATATCCGCATGTCCACCAACGATAAGGTGTGGCTCTGTTACGGTTTTGTCTGGCGAGACCTGTTATGCAGCCTAGAACCCAAATGACGAAATAGGATAAGGAGGAAAAGATTAGTGTCAGTCGAGAGTGCCTATGGACAAAGTCCTTTCTCCACAATGAAGTTTGGTACACTTGTAAATTTTATCTAAGAATATATTTTCGTTCGGCAGGCTGAGACATGTAAAGAATACCACAGGCAGGCTAAGGGAATTTGAAATTGAAAACTAGGATACACTATACACAGCGAATGCGTAGTAAGTAAGAGAAGAAGACGTAGAGTTATGTAAGTAAAAAAAAACTGGCGCCTTAGCGTTAGACCCGAATTCAGATCATCACGAAGCTTCTCAGATGTCTCATGCGCATAGGAAAATCCCCTTTGTAGTTTCTGTCGGTCTACAAAGACATGCACAAACCACATCATCCAAAAGATAACCAAAAGTTCTCACCCTCCCCCATCCCACCAATCCCTTAATTCCGCCTCCTCCCCATTTCCCCCATTCGATAGTAGATGTCAATAAACTTACCTCCCCCCAATTCCCTTTCCTAACCTTAACTACCAACCTCGTGCTCACCGCTCACGATGCAAAAGATCGCCAAGCCAAACACCGGAACCCTACGGCCCAAGCAATCATATTGAGATAAATAAGCTTAAATCCCATATGCATGTATACGTGGGGGGAAAAAGAAAAGAAAAATACAAGTTACGTCACTACTATCACTACTACTCGACATAAATATGTATGTATATATGTATGTTTGTATGTATGTGCTACCGACCCTTTGTGCTTTATCTTTCCCTTTCGCTTCCCTCCCCCCCCCCTGCACTTGTCCGCACGTATGCGTGAACAACACGTGCGCCGGGAAGAGGATCTTCCTCTCCCACCGCTCTGACCACAGGAAACCAATACGCGATTTAACCCACTTTTGCACCTCGTGAGTGATTGGAAACGGGAATTTCTGATAGTCAGGATCGTGGAAATATGGAGATTCCCGGGCGATCCCCGAGTACTAGTTAAGCGGACTGATAGAAGCCGGGTGTGGACGGGGTGTTTGTTTTTATTGAGGCGTTGGGCTGAACGCGAAATAGAGGGGGCTGGATGCTATACAGGGTAGGGATATCGTGGGGGGGAAGGGAGGGAGACGAAAGGAGAAGGGGGATAGCGCAAGTATACGTATGTGGAGCGTGAGTAAATCAGATGCGCAAGACGCGGGTACTTGGGAAACAAATAAAAAAAAAACCAAGATATATTAGGCGCGAAGATGCGACGTGACGAGATGTGATATACGTTTGTGCTTCATCGTATTCATATTATTTATACATACACACGAAATGATTATGCAGAGACTAAACTACTAAACAACGCCCCTAATGCAGGCCCTGAACTTTCCTCCCTATATCGCACCCCACATTCATCATCATACATTAGAAAACAAAAACGAAAGAAAAAAGGGTTCCTCAATCATAAACATCGTTATATATACATGACTCAGTCTTTTTTGATTACATGCTCCCTTTCCCCAGTCTCAACTTCGGGGGGAGCGGGTGGCGAAAACTCTAATAAAGTGAAATTCGCCATGTCCGATAAAACTCGGAAACAGATAGCCGCGCGGTACACGCCAAAACCCTGGTTTTAGGGTAACGTAAAACAAGGTTGACTGGGGGAATGGGGACGCAATGTGCAGCATTTTGTAAATATAGTTTGCTCTTTTCTGCAGCAGGACCTTGTTTTTACTCGGCACGGGGCGACGGCAACCGCTTGCCGTGACACACCAAGGCGGGGCATCGAGGGAGATGGCGTGGTGGTAGACTTTGAGGGCAGCCAATGTTTATCCAATTGGTTCTTCCTTTCTCTGAGGATGAGTATATGTCTGTTTTATTGATGGTTCCGTATGTATTCGTCCGTGACCAAGGAGCCAAGCAAGACCGAGCCCTGAGGCTGAAAGAGTGAAACACATCGATCTTGGTATCCCTGACGTCAGGCACCTTCGAGGCCGTTGCCTATATGTATGTACGTAGTGTAGTGCCTGCGAATAGCGGTGTTGCAGGATAGTATAACGGCAGCCTGTCAATATCCGGACCGCAAGCCGTCAAGTCGCACAATGCAAGCGTGGTGCGAAGAGTGTCTCGCATGCACGTGTCGGAAAATCCGCGGGGTAGTAAACCATATGCACTGGGCGTACTGATCGCCAAAGCTAATTGTCTGGACGTTGCCTAATGCGGCATTGTGGGGGAGCCTAGCTTCACCCCAATCTTCATGAGGCTCCGGGGAAGGTGGATGGATGCGCCTGTATCCGTTCAGTCTGTTGGCCTAGCAAAGCTTTATTCGAGCCGGTCGCGCAATAGCAACAAGTCTCGAAGTCTCGGTTCGAATCATCCGAACATGGAACCCGGCCTTGGGCGTGTATCGTCCTCAACAGGCGCAAGGATGACAGGGTCCGGGCGTATTACCAGCTCAACAAACTCGGGTATTTTGGGGAGCAGTGAGGTTGATCCCGTGGGGTCAGAGATCCCGTACTCTAGGTCGTTGTATGGAATGCGTATCATACGGGACGAGCGATGATTTGATTGCTGACTGCTCTTCAGAGTGGTGGATGTAGGCGGTGCTCCAGAACCAAGTCGCGAAAGGGGAAGCGTTACTTGTACTTGAATCAAGGCAATCTTCATCAGCGGTCTTAGTGTGGCTGTGCATCCGGCAATGATACAGGTTCCCGCTTCGATGGTACTCCACATACAGATGTGGACGGCTTGGTAGAAGTAGTCGCCATTTTTGAGTACGCCCTTGATGTATTTGAATCGTATGAGTGAGCATACCGCGCCGCTGTCAAACGTTAGCACTAAGTTGGGATATAATCTTATAGGATCATACAGTGTGGCTACTACTAAGATGACGCCGACTGAAATTTTGGCCCGTCGCTCCATTGGGGAATTCCAAAGCACCAGGACCGGCATGAAAAGGAAGGCAAGATCGGTGAGGGAATTGAATACAGCTAAAAAAAAAACCACCAACATTAGCTTCTTACAGGCCATGAGCCGGTTGGTGCTCGTCGTACCTTGCTGGTAGGCCATGAATATGTCGAGTTGAATAGGCGTACAGTCTCGAATCAGTTCCCGGATGAGATACTGATCCAGGTCGGGGCCACACCGAAGGAAGATGTAGAGATAGGTGGCGATTGATGATATGACGCTGAGGGTGACGAAGACATATATGACGGTCAAATGCCATCGCTTGACTACGATGCGGGCGAAGAAGATGGCAAGGGATATCTTGATGAGCATCATGGTCAAGACGTAGGAGGATTCAGAAATAGTTGCAATCTATAATGGTCAGCTAGGCAGAGGTAGAAGGGTGGCGGAGTGCGAGTACCTTCATCAGGTGGTTCAATTGATCAAAGTCGGCTATAACGGTACCGCCACCATGGTGGAAGATGTAAATGATTGTTCCACAGTATACAGTGAATATCGCCTGCCCATGTTAGGACAGAGAATGAGTGAATCGGGGGCAGTACCTACTCCTACCGATACCATGGCAGTATCGTCCCAGCCGAAGTTGGAAATGATGACAGTGCGAGTGTAGACTCGTAATAATATGAAGATCCATGAGAGGATGAGGAAGGCGATGAGGATCCGGTAGGTATGCACCATGAGGTGCGACACTTCTCCAGGAGCTGGCTCCACCATGATGCTGTGACTAGCAGTCTGAATAGAAACAAGATGGCACGTCGGAGGTGTTTGATCGCCAGGGCGCAAGAAAAAGAGATGCGTATCGAGGGAAGAGGCGAATATGCGGGACAATGCACGCCCGAAGCTAAGACGATTGACGGGACACGAACTGGCGCGACCCAAACAATAGCTGAAAACACTACATGTCACTTATAGATAGGGGAGAGAAGAGAGAGGGAGAGAGAGACGTATTGAAGAGGAAACGGTTCGCAGGCCAGACTGAGAAGGACAAGAGGCAGTGCAGAAAGTGCCGGGTTAGGTCTTTGATTAACAAAGTGCCGCGAAAAAGCAAGAAGCAACAGGGTTGGTGAAGCTCCTAAAGTCATGGGTTGAGGGGAGTGTATGCAGCGTGGACATGATTAGGCAAACTATGAGGATAGTTTATGCAGGGATGCATTCAGAAGACGACTAGGCGGCCCCAAGCTATCAGACCTCCACTACCCAGAAGCCCCGGATGGCGTCAAGGGGCTATGGACGACGCTGGCTGCTGGCTCGACAGATTACTCAGTAGCAGGCATGGGACGGAGGCAAGCCCAAAGCTTGGTGTGGTCTGATTTGTCGTGAAACAGCAGCTGGCCAGACCTACACCTAGGGATCGACGTGCCAGGTATTGTGTGGCTGAGGAAAAGTTCCCGCAGGCTGTGATTGGCAGCGCTAAAGCGCATCTCGATGAGGATATACTATACTAGTTAGCAACAACATGACAGCTGGTGTGGATTGGTAAGTGGGCGGGAGTCGACGGGAATGGTGGGCGTGGGAGGGTGGGAGCGGGAAGACGCGTCTCCGCCCGTCGTAGGCGTGTGCATGTGTGCCTGGCCGACGTGAGCCTGGGCCTCTGGTTCCTCCACCCACCCATGGACTAATAATCCGTCGTCTTTGCACCACGCTCAAGACACGCGCTCCACCACACAAGTCCATACGAAGCACAAAGAAACGGTGCGCGCTCGGTCCAGATTCCCGAGCCGCGGGTGGGTCCGCATCTGTCTTCCCTGCTGGCTTTGTTTGGAGCACGACAGCGCGTACGCACGACACCAGCATCTCTACATACCTATACGCTCGGCATTGATGGTAATGCAGCCTCGGCTTGCTTTTTCGGAAACAAATTGATGCACACACACACACACACAAATCCCTGAACCCTGCTGCTTGTGCAGCATCTGCCTGCTTCTCTATCCCCAATTGTGACGTCGACTTCACCTGTATACTACCAATTATGCCGCCTTCACGTCGCCACCGAGGCCAACCTCACCATTCAACCCCGCCGTCAGGGGCAGATGACACAGACAATGACATGGACCTCGGAGGTCGCCAAGGGCATATAACCGACGATGAGGGCGAAGCCGAGGCCGACGACCTAGTAGGCCTGGATGACCAAGACCACGCTGGTCACGAGGAAGACGAAAACGAAAACGAAGAGGAGGATGACGACGACGAGGACCTTGAAGACGAAGCACTTGCCTCGCCCTCCCAAGCAACCCCACTCCCCAATCTGGACCCACCACCGCCATATCTCCGTGAAATCAGCACTTTAGCCTCATGGACCGTCTCCTCTTCCAAGCCAGGCTGCTCCATAACCCAGCTCCGGCATGCAAACACAAACCTCTTCTGGCAATCCGACGGCCCCCAGCCCCATTACCTCAACATCCACTTCTTCAAGCTCGTCCGCATAGTCGGTCTCCGCCTCTACCTCGACTTCGAGCAAGATGAATCCTACACTCCCACACGCATCATCTTCCTCGCCGGCAGCGGCATGAACGACCTCCAAGAATGGGGCGAAATGCGACTCGAAAGCCCCCGAGGCTGGATCTGGGCCGATTTCTCCGGCGTCGGCGACGTAGACAGCGACGGCGACGACGATGACCAAGGTGACAACGACAATGACGACCAAGCCAACCCCCCTCCCACCACCACAAACCCCCAACGACACCACCACCATCTCCTCACAGACGCCGCAACCACAACCCCAGTCCCAACCCAAACCCCCCACCAACACCACCACAATCTCTCCTCCGACTCCGAAAACGCCGTCCCCTTCCCCCTCCAAACCCCCATCACCCATACCCCGCTCCCCACCACCTCCACCTCCTCCTTCTCCCAACCACCCATCTACATTTCTACCCCCACCTCCACCCCTTCCTTGCACTACCCCCGCGCCCCCTTCACATCCCTCACCCCCTCCCACCCCAGCTCCTCCTTCCCACGCCGCCAACCCCCTCCTCGCCGCCCGCGAGCCCCCAAAATGCCAACCCTACGGTGCCATCTCTTGCAAATCAAGATTCTGGAAAACCATCAGAATGGAAAAGATACGCATTTGCGTGGTTTACAGGTTTTTTCGAGGAATGATGAGGGTGAGGGTTTGGGAGGAGGAGGAGGCGCAGGGGAGAAGAAGGTTGGAAATGGCGCGGTGGTGACGGCGAGGAGTGATGGTGCGAAAGAAAAGGTAAGGAGGAGGAGGAAGGAGAGGGAGGAACGGGTCGAGTTGGGAGGCGGGGTTGGGGGCATGGGAGGGTATGCGGTCGATATACGATAGCTGGTGCATGTATGTGTGTAGTGTAGTGCAACTTTCATGTACTCTGTCTGATTCGTATGTTTTTTTTTAAAAAAAAAAAAGTGTAAAGGATAGGAAAGTAAGTAGGACTTTCATGTGTAGAGTGTAGTGATATCAAGTAGCACCGAGAGACCAATGTAAAAAAATAATTAAATCTTGCATTTAGATCATTTGGAACAAAAAAAGAGACAGGGGCCTAAGACCTATTTCCATTCCATCTTTCACGGACCTTGATTCTCTTTAAATACAAAAAAAAAGCCTAACCCTCCACAATTCGCCCCATTCCACCGATAGCAAACCAACCCGGCCCTATTTGTTAAAGAGGTTAAAAACAATGTTGTACGCCATGATTCTCCAAAACGCTTTTTTTTGCTCCTTCTTCTCCGTTACGCCCTTTGCAAAATATATGCCAGGGAAGGTTTAAGCCTGAAGAAGAAAAGTCTGGATCTCTCTCAACCAGGTCTAATACAGCGCTCAAAAGTCGGTACTACATGGCGAAAAAAAAACTCCGAGCCGAATGTTGGTAGCAGTAAGTGCGGCGTCAACCAAACTTTGGGATCCGCTAAACTCGAGATTACTTCTTCCCCTTTTTAGTTGGATGCATTTGCTTGTGACAGTGATGCAATTGTCCATCTAGAACAGCCCATCGCCCTTCTTCAATGTGTTGTTAATGTCCTTTGGCTCGGGCTCGGACTCGGGCTTTGCGACTTCGGCATCCGTTGGGCCGTTTTGATGGTTGCCGTTCATCTTTGCCTTCTCAGCCACATCCTCTTCGTTGTCTTCGTATGCTTGGTCGACCTTGTGGCCAGCCTGCTCGGCCTTGGCAACAACCTCCCTGGCAATTTCCTTTGCCTTTTGGGCAGAAGCCTCGGCACCCTCGTCAAGCTCATTTAGCTTCTCGCTGACCCTGCGGCTGACATTGTCCAGGAACTTCTGGTTAGCCGGGCTCATGCTACCTTGCCTCTCGTCCTTGACCTTGCCATTGACTGGTCGTCTTCCACGAACAGCATCCCTAGCAATGTTCACACCCGAGGAGATAGCATCTTCAGCTGACTTGTCCAGCGAGTCGAGTTCGCGCTCTACTCTGCGGCTAGCATCGCCAGCTGCGTCGGAAATGGTGCGGGGCTTCGAGCGCTTGGTGTTGGGAGACGAGCGGCGGAGGTAGGACTTGAAGAAGAATCGCATAAAGAGGAAGGTGAGAGGGGCGAGGTAGATCAGATTGACGTAGATGGCGAAAGCCTGGCCAGAAGTATCGACACAAGGAACAGTCTGGTACTCGGTGCGGTAGAAGGTCTTCTCGATAGTCTCGTGGGGGTGGAGCAAGTTGTGTACTGCGTTGTGCAGAGGAGTAGGCACTGCAGCGGCCACCTCTTGTAGTGGCTGTTGCTGGCGGACGGGGACGGGGTGGCCAGGGACGGGAATGTTCTCCGCAAGACCCTCATCACCAGCTGCGCGGTAGATGAGCTTCCTGAGGAAAGCGACGGCAACGCCGGTTACGGTGGGCAAGGCCTCGACAACAGACTCAGTGGCAGAGGCGACTGCAGAAGAGACTGTAGACGCGACCGCTTCGGGAGCAGCCTTCTGGGCAACCTTCTCAGCAACCTTGTATGCGACCGAGACGGGGACGGTGTAGGAAATGAAGAGGTGAACAGCGGCGAAGGCGGAACCGACGAGGAATTGGGTGATTTGCATCGTGGTAAGGGTTCGCTTGACGACATTGGGGACGCGAATGCCCAGGGCTGATACGGTGTAGTAGGTGTACTATAAGGGATTAGCAGTCGTCAATCTGAGCAAAGGGTAGATTCTTACCATCATAGCGTGGATTCCAGAGTTTACCAGAGCAAACATCCAAATGGGCGGGGACATGAAGCGCATACCAGCCCACATGGACAGCATGGCACCGGCGTGGTGGTACTTTTGGAGGGTGGTGCTTCGCTTGCCCTTTGCGAGGATAATGGCCGTGTCGAGAACCTCGTAGAACTTGGAGAGGTAGAACCACCAGCCCCAGAAAGCAAGCCCCTCATTCCAGATCCTGCCAACATCAGAGCTGTCGGGAAGACCGCTGGCTGCCAAGGCAATGTTTGGGTTGAGGCTGCTCCAAGAGTCGTTGGTGTTGTTGAAGGTGACGGCGTCGCCAAGTCCGCGGGGACCGTGGATCTTGCAGAGGGCGTCAATGGTGCCAACAACGGCGTTGGGTTCGCTGTAGTGGGGGAAGGAGCGCTTGAGGCAGCGGATCATGGCGACGCAAGTAATGGCCGAGTAGACGGCCAGGAAGACGTTGTGGAAGATGACGAAGGCGAAGAAGGGTCGGGTTTTGGCGATCCTCCACGGCTTGTTTCCATGCTGACGGTTGTACCAGTTGACGTAGGTGACGGTGACAAAATAGACAGAGGCAATGGTCAGCGGGACCTTGTAGGACAAGGCGCCTTGGTAGATGTCCTCGGGAATGGGGAATGGGTTTGCAAATGTCGCCTCGCCGGTCCACGGAGGTGGGATGGGTGAGGGCGCAGCGTCGGGAGGGAACTGGAAGACAGCCCTCGACGGCCAGTCGCCGGGGTGTAGAGAAGGACCTGCGCCAGACATGATGGCTCAGTGCGTGTATGCTTCAGCTAGGACGTCGCAGGGTGTGGTGGTGGTGGTCGGGTGTGGTGAAGGAGCGTCGAGGGAAGTTTTGTGCGGTTCGGTAAGGCCCAATTCCCGAGCCGTTGCGCTAAGCAGCGTCGTCTTGGACAGGCCTCGAGAGGTGGGGGGATAGCTGTCGTGGGTGCGAGGCCCGGGTAGCAGCGGAGGGAGAGTGAAACGGTGGCTGTTGGGTTCTTTGTTGTGTTGTTTTTATTACCATAACATACGCAATGGCCAATGTGGTTTGCGCAATTGACGGCTCCAGCGCACGAATCCGGGGCAGCGAAGACAAAATATACCGAGAGCAAGGCGCACAGATGGACTTCGGGGCGACCACGTATCTAGCAAAGGTGCATCGGACCGGAAGCTGGAAAGAGCAGGCAATGGACCTGGACGGGATTCTTGGTTTTGGTGAGGATTTTAGCGGCGACGCAACATTTTTGGGCGAATAACATCGCTATGACGTGCCGAGGCCCCAGGCCCCAGTCCCCCCTAGCCACAAGCAACAAAAGGCTCAAAGACTTGGCCTTGGGGTTTGCTGCCGCTGCCATGAGCCTCGCAAGCCTAACGCCATTAGGAAATCCAGGCCATGTTTCTGGGTGTGAGTGAATGCATATACGCTTCTCTTTCATTCGCCCTCACCACAGAAAACCCCATCCGGCCCACCGTGCGGTTCAATTGCCACAAGATCCAGATCGGGTCAACAAAAAAAGATGCAAAAAAATTCGGGCAGGGATTGTAGCGAACACGTCGAGGGTCCAGAGCCCAAGCCTAATAAAGCTGCGGAACAGAGCCGCTGGGCCGTAACTGGCAAGGCGACTTGGGGAACAGCTACAATCATACATGCACATGCGGGGAACATTGTAACAACAGCGGGCATTATCATACCGGCTACATATATACATGCACGTCTATCCAACAAGACCCAATCTGCCATCGCAGCTTCAAAACTTGGGCTTGCTGCTGAGCGGGATTGGTGGAGGCTCATTTGTACCACCACCACCACCACCACCACCACCGCCGCCGTCGCCGCTCAAATCCTTCTTCTTTGGCGGTGGTGGGGGAGGGGCCTTCTTTCCCAACCCTCCCTGGCTACTCGCTACCGGCGACTGTACTGCTGGTGCTGGCGGCGGCGGTGATGCACTTGATGACGCAAGATTATTAACCTTGGCTGCGATTCCGTACTTTTGGTTCAGCGAGTTGGCAGACTTCCACCCAGATGCAACCTGCTCGCCGTGTCGTTGTTGGAAATTGCTCGCTGTCGACGCTGCTCCTTTCAGATCAGAGGCAGACACCTTGGAAGGGTCATTGCGCAGGTTGCTTGCCGTACGCAGCGCGGCCTGCTTGTCCGCCCACGATGTACCCGTCGCAGGAGGCTCTGCTGGCGACTTTGGCCCCGACAATCTTGCAAACCTACTCTGCAGCTCGCTCATCTGCGATCCTTGATTGGTGGCAGATGTGTCCTGTGAACTGACGCTCAGGCCAGAGTTCTGCCGAGGCGGTACTGGTGGTGAGGGCTTCGCACGCGACGGTACGGGAGGAGACGGATTCGCCCGAGGTGGCACTGGAGGTGATGCCGTCCGACCAATGCCCAAGCCTGTAACGGCTACACCCGCCTGCCCAAGACGACCCAACGCAGCCTGATTCATGACCCCTTGTGCCGGTGTCCCTGGCTGTGTGGCCTCATTATATGTCGGTGGAGGAGGTGGCGTAAACTCGTCGGGATAAGAGTTCTGTCGCGGAGGCAGCCGGGGAGGGAGGCTAGGCTTCGGCTTGGGTGGGGGTGCTGGTGACGCTGCTGAAGCAGCACCCGGTCGGAAGGCTGGGGGTTTGGGTAGATGGGCGGTGCTCAATCCGGTCGTGTTGGATCTATACGGTCCTGGGGCCGGCTTGCTGGCTTCTTCTTCTTCTCGTCGCTGCGCCTCTTCCCTCTCCTGTAGCCTCTGTTTGGCCCCTGTAGCGGGAGCAGATGCCAATCCAGTGGGCGAGCGGGCGCTGGCTGCTGCTGCTGAAGAGCCAGCATTGTAGTCGAGGCGCTTTGGGGGTGGAGCAAACGAGGCTGGGTCTTTCAACGACGATAGAGGCGTGGATTGATGTCCACGGGCAGCTTCTGCGTGAAGATCCTTGCCCTGGGCCTTGCCAACCCAGCCTTTCTACACATCAGAAGCAAGTCAGAATATATGCCTGTCAGAGAAATGTGCCTTTGCATACCACTTGTCCAATCTTGGAATCGCTTTGCCCCCCTGCACTGCTCCCGCTGTTGGTGCGTTCTTTCTCTGGGTGCCAGCCACCCTTGGCTACACTCTTGAACTTGTCCATGCTGGCGGAGAGGATACGTCGAGTTAGGCGTGGTGAAGGTGTCCGCGGATAGCAGATGGATGCACGTGCGGCCGATGAGATCACCGGCGGCCAAGCGCTGCTCCAGCAACTGTCAGGCTGGGCCGCATCTCCGCATCACCCATCGCGACCCGATGCCACGTAGCAGCCGGACTCATGTTGGGATGCCAGAGACACAGCTTCTCGCCTCTGCCATTGTCCTTGTTCGCACTGTTGTTTTGATGCGAACATGTGACGCGCATCCTCGACACAAGCAGCAAGGTCATGGGAGAGGAGCGGGAACGGCCGCCGGATGAAAGAATATCCCGCTCCGCATTACACCTTGATATTGCTGCGGCTCCACCTGTGTTGATGGTGGCATCGTTGATTGCCCGAACGGGAATATACCTGTAACCACCAAGACAAGAAATGGGCCCATTACCACTCACTTACTCCTAGCATCACCCTGATAACACCTCGCAGCCAATCATGCTCGGCACCAAACGCCCCGCAGAGGCATCTCCGCACGGTCGAGTGTAGGCGTAGTGTGAGTGGTAGCATATGTAAAGCCGGATTGTTGGTACACCCGCATTTGCTTTTCCCGTGTCGATCAGGACACTCCCTCTTCCACCTGAAACAAACAAGCCCATCACACAAGACAAGAGGGGTACATGCGACCGATGGAGCACAACAACACACCATGTCCACACAACCCGGAGAATACGGTGTTTGCATCGACTAAGCTTTGCTAGATCGACGACTAGCCTCATCTCCAAGCCTAAAATACCCAATTCCGAGCCAGTGGGGTTACTTGTCTCCAACACACGCAGGTTGGGGCTATGGCTGGAACGGTCATCGCAGCCTGTAGCCAATAACGTCGAATACCTATTGCCGGCACACCGGACTTGGGGCTGGTTGGCCTGACGGCCTGCAGCATCGCACATGGCGCCAGATAACAGCAACATGCCTGCGCCTCTTCAGCTTGGGGTGTTGTTATGTGCTCTCCCTCCTGCTTCACCTCTCTGTTTTAGCTCGTCTATTCTTTGCAGTCAAGTACTCCGAGATTGTCAATCAGTCTGTTCAAGACTCAAACTTTCATAAAAGTTGCCATCTTATTTCGCGTCATCGATTCAAGAAACCAGGTCAGCCCTGGTATTCCTCTCGGCCCCGCATCTCCTGCTACTGGCCAGGACGCGGACAACCACCACCATAGCCCAGCCTCTAAATCGGCTGTACTTGAGTGATCAGGCATCTCACTGCACAGCCGTCGTCTGACTGGTCTTGATACCTGCCACCTACTGCAGTCCATCTGTCTGCCCCAAATCGCCTCGTCAGCAGATCACCTCAGCCGCAATGGCTCCCCAGCAAGACGGTTGGGAAAAAGAAGAACGAGGCCCGCCGCCATGGGTTCCCCAGGACGACTTTGACGTGACAATTGTCACGACGATAACTTCATATACAGAAGCGTCCGCGGAACAAAGTGAGCCTACATCCATGGCTTTTCAGACGCAATCTCTCTCAGACGACGACGACGATACTCAGACAAGACATCGTCCCAGCACCCGACCCGATGGATACCCTTCAACGCTGCCTTGGCCTCCATATGGATACGGAAGCCACACTGCCACGACGAACCCTTGGGAGATGTCTATTTCGACAACAGCAGCCCTTTCAGAAACACCGTATCCCGAGTTGGACTCGACTCTATTGTTGTCAATAACCAATGTTTTTCCAACGACAACTGGAGCACCATCGTCAACCATTAGCTCATATGGAGGTCGGCCCTCTGGATGGGAGTGGTCTCACGAGGGTCCCAGTAAGGCTCCAGTGTATGCTGCAGCAGCTATAGTGCCTGTCATAATCCTTGTGATTGTCGGAGCAGTAACTCTGGTGTGTCTGCGCAGGCGCAAGAAGCGCAGGGCAGAAGCTGCTGCGCGGGAAATCAAGTTGGAGCCAGAGTCGCCCACGATACGTCCTCACATGGCACCATTACCTGCGCCGATACCAGCAGTAGCTGTCTCACAACATTACACTGCGCCGCCAAACCACCTCCCGCCGACATCTACCTGGAATCAACCTCAGCCCATAATTATAGGTCCCATCGTATCCTCTTCCAACGGCGCCTACCTCACTGGCATGGATACCTCGGACATGGTTTCCATCACCTCCAACAACCGCTTGTCGGTCGACCCCTTCTCCGACAGCTACAGCTTGTCAGGCCCACCGCCGCCCTACCGACCCAGTAGCGTGCCTCCGCCGAGCTTCACGAGCAACTCTCGACACAGCAGCGTTCGTCTCCCTGCTAGCCCTGTGTGCCTGACGCGTTCGCCCTTTGATGATCCTGAGGATGGCATGTCGTTTATGGAGGATGGAGAGACTCAGGGTGACCGTTATGCTAGGGCATATACTACAAGGTGATGACAAGGATGGGGTGTGTGTGTTGGTGTGTTCTTTTGTGTATATATATTTATATTTGGCCTTCTGTCTGGGTTTTGTCCGGTTTTCATTGTGGAGGGAGTTATTTGGGTTGACTTGGCATGTGTATGGGTAGTTGGTACTGATTTTCTGCATCTTTAGCCAACATAATTCAATAGTTCATTCATATGATATTTTTCAAGATCATGGGAGTATTGTATGTGACCATTTCAACGCTCCACATATAATTCTTTGATCGCTATCGTGTTTTCCGGGAATTCGATGTAACCAGGAACACACAACTTCATTATTCTTGCTTTTTTCCTCGCCAAGTTCTACAAGGCAGATTCGCATAGTACCCAAATGCATACGTGTTGAGATGGGGTACGTGCACCACGACATCTATTTCCTGTTGAGGAAGTCATGAATCAACGAACCGCCACATCTGTCTATCGCACCTAGTAAACCTTCCCAAGAAATCCTGCTCCACTCCCTTATCTCCTAGTCCCAACCCAAATCACCCTCTCCCCAAACTCCTTTTTTTCTTTCCTAATCAGTAAAAAAGGACTATACCTTGGAATCCCCCATCTCGATATACTAGCAACACATGATACACAAGCCGGCACGGTTGTCCGCGCAACAAACTAGTATAGAGGCCATTCGATCGCGTCAACGGGACAAGGACCAATCGGTTTGCCGGAGCATTGCGGTTTACACGCGCTATTCTTGGCACTGACGTCAGGTACGGGATTGTGGAGTGGTGGGCTGGGAGCTGAGGGTGCCAATGTAATGATTATCATTGGAAACATAGAGAGGTTTTGTTTCCCGGTCGATTCGACATGTCATCTCTAACCACGTCTTTCTTGACGGGTGTTTGAATCCCCCGACTTGCATGCATGCTCACCGGGATCCCATATTGCAACCGCAGCTGGGAATAGCGGACACTATACTTACTAGCCAAACGAGTCACGCCAACAAAATGAGGAGCAAAAGAAAGAGAGACAGCAGCTGATAGTTCGCGACGGTACCTTGCATGCAAGGCGCAGCCGCTAGTATCTAAAACAGAACGCGGTACCGACCAGGTACAGTTACGTCCGTCCATCCACCCATCCATCCATCGAGCCGGACGATCCATCGTTCCACGGAGGCGAGCTCGATCTCCGGTTTCCCACCCACACACACGCAGCCTCCGGACAAAAGTTGGAATTGTGGAGGGAGGGAGGTAAGGAGGGAGGGGGGCTGGAAATTAACACACATGCCCACACAAAAATGTCAATGACGCTTCCACCACGTACATAGCATACGCTTGACTGCAAGCTAATCGGCGGGAGAGAGTGCCGGGGCCAAATCAGGATGCACCACTCTCAATCTGGTGATGCGGAGAAAGGAGTAAAAAGAGCGCAATGCAGTTGATGAGTGAGGCGATGAGTGGGGTTCTTTGCTCACCGGTAAGTAAGAAGGGAGTTTGTATCGGGGTAATACTGGGACAGATTTGCGCATAAGGATATGACGGCTAGATTCGTCGATGTGCTGCTTGGCGGGGGATTGGGAATGGCGCGGTGCATATTGCTGACACACACACACATATACACACACGGGGGCTTTTGCCTGTGCCAGCTGGCATTGTGTTAAACAAGAAGCGGACTTTCTTTTCGGGTATCTTTATCTGGGCTGTATTCTTCATTGCTTATTTCCGGGGTATTTTGATTGGGAAAATGCAAGCTTGATTCCTATTCGTAGGTATGGAAGGGAGGATCCAAGGCAAGGGAGAGACCATGACATTGGGGCGCATGAGTGGCTGGCGAAGGAGTGACTCTAGAGTGTAGAAGGCCCGGACTTGGCGCATGGGGGATGGCCTTGGTTAGGGCATAGTATCTAGGGCCTCGAGTCGTCTCGGGCCTTGTCACGTCTATGTTTAACCCATCACCTTGTTGCAGCACGCTGCCGTCACGGGCCAAGAAGCCATGGCGGAGCATGTCGTCTTCTCTCTCTCCCTCTTTCTCTCTCTGATTGTGTGGCCTTGTATACGAGGTTACTACTAGGGCATCCATGTGTATGTATAGTCATGTCTTTTTCCTGGGGCCCGGCCGTTCACCTTATTCGCTGCTAGGCTGGGCGCGGCGTCGGCGATGCAAGACGATTCCTCCACGGGCTCCCTCCCTGCCGTCACCACCCAATGATGCCAGCCTCGCCATGTCGTTATGGACGGCCCATGCGGCTCGGTACCTGAGCTAGACGACTGCTGCTAGGCCTCAGCAGAGACGGCGAGCCCGGCGTCCCTCAGCACCCGTGTTTGCATGCGCTGCTGCTCGGTGGGCCACGATCCGGGTACTTGTCACCATTTTGTCCTTCTTTGCCGAACTATACGTCTTTTGCCTTTGCAGCTTCAGACTCTTTGCCCGGCCCCACTGCAGAGCTGCCTAGTACGTGAAGAAACCTTTCACCGTTTCTTCATCCTCGCCAGAGAGCCTTCTACTGCGCCGCTTGCTGTCCGTGACCTGTGTCGTCGTCGAGCCATCACCGCTCTGGCACGCCTCCTGCTATTCCCGCCTGCAGCCTGCAGCCTGCTACCCAACACCCACCACACGCTTCTCCTTGACTACTAGCTCAAACCTTTTTGCTCCAGCCTGCAGATAAAACAGACCGACAGACAGATACAAAGACAAACAACCCCCATCTATCCATCTCGGCCACGACACCTGCCGCCTACACCGCTCACCCTTCGACCCCAACGCCTCGCTTCCACCACCCGCCGCCGGAATCGTATATTGGTCGATACATGGTCCGTAGGACAGTAACGCTGTGTTACCGGGCTGGCTATGAGTCTGGATCAGCATACATATGCGTACGGCTTCCCTTTTTGCCCGATTCCCATCCCCCCCCCCCACGTGCACCCTTTCTCTCTGAAGCCCTGGGCCTAAGGAGACATGTGCTACTGTCGGGGCCGGTGCCACAAGCTTCACCGTCACAACCACCCGCCGTCGTCCATGGTTTCTCTGCTTGGCTTAAGCGTCGAATCTGACACAAGTCAGTCCCAATGGGGGTTTGGGGTAGGCAGAGGGGCAGGCAGCACCGCACGGTTGTCATCTGAAGCTTGTTGCCCATCGGCCCTAGACTCTCTCTCCCCCCGAAACTGTATTCCAGTAAAACTCGCCCAATTCCCTACAAACCAACATGTTTCTTCTTCTCCTTGTTCCTTGTCTCCTTGCTACTTCCCCATCTGCTCTCCATTGACCGCTTGCCCGTTTTTGTTTTTCTCCGTACATCGGCTCGCACCTGCATGTGCCCCAGGCTAACGTGGGTCACACGCTAGATCGACCGACTGGCCTCTACCAAGTCCATCCTCAACACCAAAGTCACTGACGTTCCCGGACGCTCCCCTCAAGACCCCAATCACTGATACGGCTCCTCACTCGCACTTCCTCGACGCCTGGGCAACCCCGCTACCCAATGCCCAGCACACCCCTGTTCAAGCGCCCCTGTTCGCTTTGTCGACGCCCATAGACAGGCCGTCGAGCTCGTACAGCCAGCCCGTTCGCACCCCCGAAGACCCCGAGTTCCATGTCAACCACTTTGCTCCTCAGAACCTGCCTCTGCCGCCAGTCGACGTCTCACGCAGACTGGCGTCGTCGCCTGACCTCGGCCAGCTGAAGAACGCCGCCGCCGGGACACGAGGGCCACCGCAAGACCATCGTGGGGTATCTCGGCCCGTCACCATGGACTTTTCGCAAATGCAAACGCCGCCCCCGACAAGGGATGACTCGTCTAGGCAGAGTCTACAACAGAGTGCTGGGAATGGAGTGGCCACACCGGCTACGGTCATACATAGGACCCCTAGCCAGATGCCGCCGTCAGAAGCGCTCTTCGATCAGACTCCATTTGGCTTTGGCAGCCTGCAGTACACGCCGGATATGATGCACTTTCCTAGCAACGGGCACATGACAGCGCCACCCATGCCGCAATCACGGCTGTTCTGGGATCCGGCAAATGATGGCATGCACATGGATCTTGATTTACCCATGGGCGTAGATGGATTTGCCCCCACGCCACAGAGAATGGATCAGAGCATGGGCTGGCAAAGCATGCACCATGCCGCTAACATTATGCAGACGCCTGGCTTCCAGAGTTTCCAGGCTTCGCCCGGACCAATGTCGTTTGCAAACTGCCACATGGATCAGGGGCAAATGTCACGACAGGACTCATTTGCATCCGCAACCACTGGTGTAGATCCCAGTATGCTGTTTAGTTTTTCTAATCCCGACATGACTGCTTCTTTCGGTGCTATGCCCCAACTATCCAACGTGGATTTGAGCTCAAGACAGCCGTATGAGACGCAGTTGCGAGATGCACAGGCAGAAAGGGAGATGGCGAAAAAGGCAAGGGGTCAGCATTCTCGCAGTAATACAAGTTCTTCCTCTGGCTCAGTAGACGACGTGAGGCCTGCACTTCATCGGAGTAACACCGATGGTGGAGTAAGGACATCGAGAGCGCCTCTCATGGAACCTTGGACAGCCATGCCAAGTAATACCTCGAACATACCGCGGCGCCCCTCACCTCTCAAGCGTCAAAATGGCGGTTCGCTCAAGTCTATCCCAGAGGTACGACGACCGCGGACACGCCTTATCATTGACGAGACGGGTCGTGCTCGTACAGAAACTGTACTTGCTGGGGACGAGGACAAAACTCCAAAGGCTCCGCGTCAATCCTCTCAGCAGGACCTCCGGCGGCAGTATCCCGGTCTCTACGAAGCGGATGATAGCGAGTCGGAAGAAGACGAGCCAGGCGCGGTGATTAGTCGTAAAACATCCTTCACCGTACCCCAGCCTGAACGTCGAGCACCAAAATATGCACGAGTGGAAAGCGATAGTTATGAAAGAAGCAACTCTCTCAAAATGACACGATCTACTTCACGCCCAGGCGTGGCCTCATTCGACAAGCCTTCCCTGGAAAAACTGCGCCTTGCAGGCAGATCTGCTAGCGATAATTCCATAAGGCGAGCCGGCATCATGGACCTTCCCCCTTCAACCAAGAATTCCAGAGACAACCAAGATCATATGCCCGACTCTCCGGGCAATGCTCTGGGCGCTCTGAAAAAGGTCGTTGGGGCAAGGCAGCAACGGATTGGTACGGTGGTTGCAAGCTAGTCTCCTCTTGCTTTGCTAACTCCCTCAGAACGTGCCTCTCAGAACACGCTCAAAGCCCACAATCAACGCTGGGCCGCTGCTGCTGCTGCCTCTGCTGAACTTAATAACTCCGGACACCACGGCCACTACGATCCTTACTCCAATTCCTTGAACCGCTCAGTGACGACTACCCCCTCAACGGATCGAAGCAACTTTTCGAGCGAAAGCACGCGGTGTATTTGTAAAGGTCTTGTCGACGATGATGATAAACCTATGGTGCAGTGTGAGTCTTGCAATATGTGGCTGCATATTATATGTGTGGGGCTAGACAGGGGGAGTTTACCTCCAGTCTATGTGTGCGTTTTTTGCACGGGGCAGACACCGCTTGTGAGGGCCGGACGGTCAAGAGGACCGCCTGTACCGCTTGATTCCCCACTTACACACAAGTCGGTGTTTAGAGGGTGAATGTCTTGCATAAAAGAGAAGGGAACAATTGGTTTTCGTTCGCCTACTAGCATTACAGTACCGTCTGCTCTCAGTTCATCCCGACTCATCACCCTGGACCCCCCCTACCCCCTTTTCTGCAAATCAGCCACATACAACCTGCACGTTTTCACGGCCACCTTACATATATATACGCGAAAAAAAGAAGTTAACAACACATCCGATACAATCAACAACACACACGGTCCTTTTTGCACATCACCCACATTTGTCTGCTGGCTTCCAGACTTGTTTTCACGCGGTAGAACGCTCGGTTCTCGTTTTTTTCGATCGCTCGGTACCACAACGGTTAATCTTTTCCTCTCTCTCTCTCTCTCTCTCGCTTTTGGCTTGCTTGCTTGCTTGTTTGTTTTGCTTGCTCGAAAAAGATGATAACAGTCATGATATGAATGGATATGAAGTTTCTTGTTTCGTTTTTCTTGTTCGTTCCGGGGGGAGAGGGGGGTATGAGGAGAGATGGCAGAGAAGTAGCATGAAGGAGGGGTTTGATATTTGCATTTACACGGAGAGAAGGACGCGTGCGAGGGGTATGGATAAAGGGGGAGTTTTGTATATACATATAGATATGCGTGGGACCGTGAGGGGTTCATGATGAATAGGATCGGGTATTGCACGTGGACTTGAAAGTCGAAGAGAAAAACATCCCTCTTTGATTCATTTGTCGTGACCTGGTCATGTTCTACTTTCACCTATTTTACCTACCGTCCCCCCATAAACTCCGGCTTAAACGCCTTGACACCCCCCGCCTTCATCAACTCCCGCAGCGCCATGGTAGCATACTGACTACTTCCAAGCTGCAACTTAATCACCACGGCAATCTTATCCTTTTCTTCCTTCTGCTCTCCTTCCTCCCTCTCCCTCTCCAACTCAGTCTTCGCCTCCGTCTCCGCCTTTGCAATCTCCTCCCTCTCTCTCAACACCTCCAAATCCGTCCGCACAAACTGCTCATCCACCCTCGCATACCCAAACACCTCACTTTGCACCTCCCTGAGCGGTCTCGCCAGAAACTTGCGATACCCACCACTTAGACTGACTTCTCGCCACGAGCGCCGCATATTCTGGGGGTCGAGCCCGCCACCCGCCTCACTTGCCATGAATGTCTTGTAGAAGGCGCCGATGGCGTTGGGTGGGTACTCGACGTCGAAGCCGGGCTGGGGGAGTACAACGTCGTAGATTGTGTAGGCACCCGACGCAGCTTCGGCGGCGGAAAGGGGGCGTGCGCGCTCAAAGTTTGATTCGGGGGCAAGAGCGTTTTCGGTGCCGGCGGGGTTGATTATTGTTTCGCCGTCTTGATCCAAACTTGCATCAGGTTGTTGCTTTTGTGTGGTAGGGTTGATTTCTTTATCGCGGTGTTCGTGGACGAGGACGAGGTCGCCTTCGACGACTGAGGAGCCGTAGGTTGCCCAGCGCTTGCCGGCGACGGTGTTCCAGACGAGGGATTGGTAGGCGTGGACGTACATTAGGCGGAGGGTGCGGGGGATGGTCATGAGGGCGCCTTGCCAGTCGGTTTTGCGGTCGTGGCGCCCGGTTTTGCTGTTGCGGGAGCTGAGGTGTTGGATGATGTTGCGTTCGGCGGTGAATTTTCGGGGGAGGAGATTTAGGGCTTCGCTGCCGTTGCCTGTTGTTTTCCAGATGTGGAGGGCTTTGGTGCGGTTGCGGTCGTCTTGGGAGACTTGGATGGTTGGGTCAGTCGAGGTGCCGTCGGCGGCGGCGAGGGCGACATCGCTGTATGCTAGGAGGTCTTCGACGGCGCCTTTGAGGTCGTCTTGGAGCATCTTGCGGCCGATGGCGTCGGTGCTGGCGGCGAAAGAGCCAAAGCGCTGGAGGCCGTAGTAGTTGATGAACCCTTTCTCAGAAAAGTCGGTAATGGCCTTGCGGACCACGTCGTTGGCAAGTTTCTGTCGTTGCTCAAAGTCTAGGCCCTCCTCGCTCTGGAAATGACAATCTCGTAGTGTGATTGTGAACTCGTTGCCCATCAAGTCGCCCAGCTTGATGTCATGATGGGAATGCTCAAAGTCACCCACTGCAGCATTGAAGAGCACTTTGTTGAAACTCTGTATCCGCTGCGCTGTCTGACGCTTGACGCACACTCTCTGCACGGTACATGCCCTCCTGTCCTTTGTACCTGCAAAGCCGAAGCCTTTGGCTCCGCAATTGAGCTTGCTACCGAGAAAGCCTACAACCTCCATCGTGTCCTTGTTCTCTTTGTATAGATTGAAGTGCAGGTATTCACCACCCAACTCCTCCCAATCCAAACCGCCTCTCCGTCTGCCCTGGTCCTCTCGGTCCCGATTTCCTCCCTTTGCCTTTTTGTTCTTCCGCTCTGCTGGGGGCGTGGCTTTAATGCGGATTGATTGGTCATTCTCCATGGCACTCTCTAGCAAGTTGGGAAATATCCGACGAAGGCTTTGATGTGCTTTGGTACGCATATCTTTGTCTGTAATGGGCGGTGATATGACTGGCTTAAAGTCTTTAGCCTTTTTCGATTCTCGCTTTCGTACTTGTTGCACAAGTTTAATAATGTCATCCGTAGTCTGGCGACCAAATATCGAATCTAGTGTTTCGCGGTCTTCGTCTGTAATCTGCACTGCATTAGTATGAACAAGCACTTGTATCCTGTGATCACTCACAGATTCTCCTGTCTCTTGGTCGGTAGCCTTGACCTGTCCAAGAATTTCCTCGCCGTTGGTCTCGGTGTTCTTGGGCTCGGTAGGTACTGCTGCTGGTACAGGCAGCGTCGCCTCTCCAGTTTCCGCATCCTTCATTTCTGTGTCGACCTTTTCATCTTTTGTACCCGTATCAACCGGCTTTGCTTCCTCTTTGACTTCTGTCGCCTTTGCACTCTGTTTTGCTTCCACTTCTGTGCTTCTCAGGTGCAGTACCTGCCCGTCGAGTCCAATCTCGTTGACCAAGAAATCGGTATACCTCTGCTTCAACACGCCCGTGAACCCGAGATTGTCCGGGCATACATACTCGATTATTCCAGCGCGCACTTCGCGCTCCAGCTCGGCATCAATTCCTGCAGGTGCAGAGGGAATAGACTGTACTGTTACTGTTGGCGCAGAGTTACTTGCGGAGAACGTAGGAACAGAATCATCGTTAAGTCGCGCACGTTTCGTGGGCCGCGCGGCATCGTCCGGAGAGTTTGGCATGGTTGCACACAAAAATCGCAACTTGGGAGTGCAGGGTAAAAGTCGCGACTTGCGGTCGAGTTGAGCTTCGAGCTGTGAACTTTCTAGTGGGGAAGTTTTTCGCGAGGACGTGCACGCGGGGGCTACTTTTGGCGAGCAGCGTATCGACTTGAACACGACGGCTTAGCTTAGCATATGTAGCAGCTGTTCACACTTGTGTAGTACAGTCATTAACAATTTCAAACAAGAACAATAGATTCCATAGCTATTTACTCAACAGGTACAATTATCATACATAAAAATCCAAAGAGTGTCATGCATTGCACTGGTAGAAACTTACCCAATTTAATGATATCACATAGACAATCTAACATGTCTGCAAAGTAGATGCAGTCGGTCTCTTGAGAGCATTCATTACCAGTAGGAAGTATCTTGCACGTTGCTTTATACACTGTAAGCAGGGCAAAGATACATCGCCTAGGATCCTGCCTACCATTGGCCATTCGAGTGGATACAGCCCATTGGCGGTAAAGATATGTGATGGCTAGCCCCAACTCGAGTGAACCCACATCATACATTGTCAACCGATAGCTGAAGAGTAAGTAATCGGCTTGGTACTATTCCTTGCCGCAGTACATGGAGGTGGTCGGCATCTGTCACAACGTCAGGCGTGGCAAAAGCAGCGGAGAGGGTCAAACCGCGCTCGAACTCCGTCACTTTACTACTGTCCACATCATGGCCATGGCAGCGAGCATCCAAAATATCTAAGAGCATGATTATTTGCAGGCAAGTCATCCAGACACAGGAAGGGACAAGCTCGTCCTATGTACCATTAGCAGCCTTAAGTTCCCCACCTCCCAGTCATATCACAATGGCAACGCCGCTGGTGCACGCAGCGGTCCGTGAGGAGCCTAGAAGACCATAGTAAGATCTGATCGACGTCAGGTTTCCTCACCTACCAGACAAAAAGGACGGCTTTTCCATGGCCCCCTTCTGCTACCAGGTTGGTACGCAGCCATCAGCACTCCCCGAGATCGTCGTTGACAGAAACCAAGCCAACCCGTCGTCCACCCAGAACAATCTTTGGTCCATAGCCGCCCAAGCATCATTCCTTGTATGCCGTACGTCATCAAACCCGACAAAGTGTCACACCTTGGAGCCCACCAATATAGCCTAAAGGCCTGTACTCGAAGAAAAATAAAAAAAAGGAGGGAAATGACAAGAATCGGTGTCCATTCCGCCAACGCCATGCATACGTACCATGTCAGTAAGATTGTACCAGAAGTACAAACCATGAGAAAGAGCCGTAGAAGGAGGTACGAGACAGATGCTAATCGCGTGCTGTACACATGAGTAACCGGGGCACCAGGCAGAGGTTGGATGATCGTGCGCCCCTTTGTAACAGTGTTACGTACCGACCATTAGAACTTGCTGGCAGCAGCACCCCAGAGTGAGTTGTAAATCTTGTCGACAACGTACGAAGCGCGGATGATGCGGTTGTTGAATGTACGGCCTTGGAGACCCTGAAGAGCCTTCTCGCCGCCAGAAACGGAGTCAAACTTGACGAAAATTTCGCCCTCACTGTTAGTGTCGACAGCAATGTGAACGACCCTGCCGTACTTCTTATCACACTCAGTCTTGACATCGTTTTCAAGTTCTTTGACCCAGTTGTCACCCCAGTTGCGCTGCTCCCTATTGTAGTGTTAGCGACGTCGGCCATGAGACAGAGAGGAACATACTCGTCAGGGTCAAAAGCGTTCTCGATCTTGACGCATTTGGATGCCATGGGCTTGTCAACGACAGGGACGCGTGGTTGGCTAACAACGGGCTGAGCACCCTGTTTCGTAGGCTCGGGGTTATCGCGGCGGGCGAGAGCATCCATAAGCTTGCTGCGATCGTAAGTCTTGAAGTTGACCCCAGCAACATCGGTATCGTCAAGAGCAGAAGCACCACTAACGCCACGATCATCTTTGCTGTGGGTGCGGTCAAAGACACCGCCACTGCCACCTGCATATGCACCACGGCCACCAGCTCCACTAAAAGCAGAGCCCTGGTAGGACTGAGCTTGCTGGGAGAAGGTGCGGAGCAAGTTAGCAGTCGATTCAGGGGTGAATTTGTCATTACCGAGACCAACGCGGATCTGGCGACCAGCAAGCTCGAAACCGTTCATCTCTGCAAGAGCATTCTTAGCGTGCGAAGGGTCAACAAACCTAAGGTCATGTTAGTCACTATCCAGTATCACAAAAACCAGTAGCTACTCACTGAACGAAACCGTATCCCTTGGAGCGACCGGGGTTCATCTCATCACGCTGGAGGATGACCTGCTCAAGCTCACCAAAAGGCTCAAAAATCTCCTGGAGATCCTTCTCGGTGACACTAAAGTGAATGTTGCCAACATAGAGACGATGGAAGGGAGCACCGTTGGCACCAGGCGCAGCACCACCTTCGGAGGGGCGGGCAGCACGATTCTTCTCGGCTTCGGTAAGCTGGGCGATGATGGGAACACCCTTCAATTTCTGACCAGTCAGTTCCAGTGCTTGGGGTACAGACTCTTCATCCTTGAACTCAACATAGCCGACACTGGACATGTTAGCTGTATTCCAAGATGCGTAGTGAAAAGAGTGCTTACCCTTTGGACCGACCAGTCACTCGATCTTTGACAATTTGGGCCTCGACAACTGGGCCAACTCGCTCGAAGAAGGCGCGCAAGTGGCGAGTCTCGGCACGCTGGGAGATCTGCTGGACGAAGATGGTGCGCTTGTCACGGTCGTCTTCAGTAATTTCGGGCTCGGGCGGAGTATTGTTACGACGGCTGTTGCGACGCTCGTCACCATTGCGACGGCGGTCTCGGGACCTATCACGGTACCTGTCATCGACACGGTCACGACGAGGGGAGCGGGTGCGTGGGCGTCCACCTCCGCTGTAAAAGTCACCGCGGTCACGACGCGGTCCGCCGCGCCGGTCTCGGGAGCTGCTACGGCGATGCCTATCACGGTCTTCATCTGTGTCAGTGCCTTTGCTCGATCGGGGTCGGCTTCCTTCTCTTCTTCGGTGATCTCTATCGCGGCTACGGTGCCGGTCTCCATTGGACTCACGATAACGGTCACCTCGTCCCCTGCTTCTATCACGTCGGTCGCGTCGATCTGAGTGGCGGTCGCGGTCGTCTCGGCGGATGTCGACGTCGCGCGCCTCGATGCTAGCGAGGCGCTCGCGGTCCTTCATCTCGACCTCGCGTGCCGTCTCCTCGAGGAGGGCATCGACCGCGGCTGATGTAGACATGCTGTGGGTAGTGCCTAGCTCTCGATAAGTGTGGTCGGTCGGAAGTGATGAGCTTGGTCACTGCAAGATGCGATGTTGTTTGAGAGGCGAGCTTTGGCTCAGATAGTGAATTCAATTAGGATAGTGAGTGAGTGAGCGTGCGTGTAAACAACTGTCACCGCAGTTGCCGTATGACGTCTTGGATGCTCCGTATAAACTGCACTCGATGAGAGTGTGCTTGCTTGGAAGCGTTTGTTGGTGCGCACAGATCGTTGTGGGTGAGTGAGGTGGACAACGGAAAGGCTGGCCCGATTGAGACAGTCTGAAAACTTGGAGGGGTCTTGGCAAGGGACCCGCATGACTAAGCTAATAGCTGCAGGCAGCCACTCACGTGCTTGTGTAATGGAGGCGGCGCTGCAAATACCAGGGTTCATGTGCGGACTAAAGCCACAAGTCTTATTGAACATTAATATTATTTCTATGTAGAGGTTTCTTGATAGAGTAGTGTGAGTGATCCAAAATGATCTTGCAACCGGTTCAACGCCTCCCAATGCCAGTCTTCATGAATAGTGTCAACCAGAGGGGGACAGTAATGATGCGTCGTCACGTTTCGATGATTAGTTAGTCTTGATGACCTTGGTAGGACCCATGTCGAGTTCGGTGCCAAACACCCAGTCCCAGAAACGGCTTGTTACACCAAAGCCGTTTTGGTAGTCAGCGAAGTGATGCTTCAGGTGATACTTCTTGAGCTGCTGATAGTAGGAAGGGAGCCTTGGCCACGTCAGCAGGAGTCCGCACAAAGAATAAATACACGTACTTTTGGTGATGGAGAAAGTAATGCGTCATATCGTAACATGTGTATCCAAAGACGCCACCGCAGAAGGCAGCCACGGCAGCATGCCAGTTCCAGAAGATGGTGCCATGCGCGACAGACCAGAATGGTGTTGCTAGAGCAGTAAACAGCGTAGGGGGCATTACAAGGCGGTACTTGTCCATGGGAAGGTAGTGGTGGATGCCGTGGAGGATGAAGTGGAGGGTAATTGCAACACGGTTGTCTGGAAGGTGGCTATTGCATGTTAGCACCAGCCGAATCTATAGGGAGAGATGATACTTACTCGTCCAAGTGGAATAGTCCCCTATGTAGAACATACTCGATGATCGTCCAGAAACACAAGCCAAAGATCCAGTAGCCCGCTAGTTCAGGCACCGATCGTAGGCCACCGTATGCCACTGCTGTTCCGTACGCTACACAGGGCCACCATATTGTGGGCACAACCCACCAGGGCGTCTTGCTCAAAGGCTCGAGAAAGTTTCCAAACAACGGGGCGGAATCGCCGCCTTTGTAGTGCCGCGGTCGGTGGACTTGCTCGAGATAGAATTGCTTGCTGAATCCGCCATTCCAGACTTGCATGAAGAGTGGCCTGTTGAGATCCAAAAACTTGTGTTCCTTGTAATCTTTGTTGGGGTCCGTCTCTTTGGACAAGTCATCCTCAGAAGACATTCCAGTTGCCGCATACAGCGGTTTTCCATCCTGCGACATGGTCTTGAGCTCCTGTGTACCAGCTTGCGAAGGAGGCAAGGGGATGATGTCGGCAGGCGTTGAGCTTTTCACGGCACCATTGATTACCGACTCGGTGGCCACGAAGCCGACGAGATTCTCCTCGAGAATCTCGTATGCCGAGTTGGAATGTGCGTGGGAAATTTCATCCTTCAAAATAGCCTCCACGTCCTTGCCTGCATATTCGAGAATGAGCTCGGGACCACCAGGGTGACCGTCGAGGAAGTCTGTGACATCGTAGACTTTTGTGCCAATGGTGACATAGCACGACTTGTCGGTGTTGTGGGCGCGCACTTCGGCAGTCGGAATGGTCGGGAGGGTGCGGCCAGGCATTGTGGCGGTCGAGGACATGTAGTCGTATCTTCAGAGGCGTAGAGGGCTGGGCAACGTGCGTGCAAAGACAACCCAGGGTCTGCGGGGAAAGGAGACTCGGTACCGTGGATGAAGCCAAGTTCCCACAAGACACCAGCGCGTAAGGAAGGAATGTATAGGGTCGGAGAGCAAGTAGGGCCGTGAAAAAATCGTATCCAGGCCTGGGCGGTGTGCACCGTGTATAGTGTGTACTTGGGGATGTAGTACTACATATGTATGTGTCTAGGCAGTGAATTGGTCAGGAGAGCCAAGAGATCGCTCGCCCTGCAGATCTGACCACCGGCAGCTACTGTCCGTGCTCACCCAATGCAACAATCAGCCAATGCAACACTATCTGCCCCACCCAAAATATCAACCCACCATTTTCAACACGTGATATCTCCACCACCATGACAGCTCTTGCAAAAGCGATTGCGGCAATCAATTCGCAAGGTCCAGAAGGTCAACTTTCATACCGCGCAGCTGTAAAAAAGTTTAGTGTTGAGGTTTCAATATTGACGCGCCGGCACTAAAACAAAACGACGTCGCGTGCGGCAGCTGCTAAAAAACGCTAACTACTCACTCCACCATAAGAATCTAAGCTAGTGAAATATATAGAAAAACTTACTGAGCGCGGCCTACTACCTTCTTGAGCTATAGTAAAAAATTATATAGCGGTTATTATAGAATAGGAGCCCTCTAATAGCTGGGTTTCACGATTTTTGACCCATCACCACGACAAAATATTTACTAAAAAATCTACCAGCATCGACCGCGCCCGTCGTCTGGCTAACAATCCAGCTAATTACTAACTATATTTTGACCTTATCTATGATAAGCTCGATTAATATAACGTTGCGCTATATAATATCTATAATATGGACGAGAAGGGCTTCCTCCTTAGTCGGATTTCACCTACTAAAAGAATCTATTTAAAGGAGCTTTAGGAGCAAAAGAAAGTGAGGTAATCCCTCTAAGATAGGAGTAGGGATTAGATAACGATTATTAGCTATATTTATGCTAATAGGAGTTTAGTAGATCCCGCGATAATCTACGAGGGAGTAGATGGTCTTTACAATAAATAGCTGCGGGACCTAGAGGTGGGAAAACACTAGATTTTTTGCGGCACCAGCCTATCGGGATGGAGTAATAATTAGCTCGCGCTGGCTTAGGTTGAGCAGGTGTTCGATCGCTGCACGAAGGAGAAAGCAAAACGCGACTATAGGATGCTCATCGTTGATGGGCATGGTAGTCACCTAACGCCTTCCTTTATTAAGTACTGCTATCGCAATTGAATACTACTCGCAGTATTTCCACCTTACGCCTCTTACAGCCTCTAGCCACTCGACGTTGGCGTGTACTCACCTCTAGCAACCGCGTACACCACCACGCTCATTAACCTTATTAATAGCAATTAAGGCCTTATTAATATATGGAAAAGTGATTTCCTACGCTTATTTTAGGTGGCATATATATCTGCTTTTATAGCTAATAATATATTAAGCAGTTTTTGGGCTACTAGGATCTATCCGCGCAATCCAGACGTCGTACTTGATTACTTTAAAACACCACCACTACGTGCTAGTATAGATATAGAAATTAGAGAGGCAGGTAATAGAGATATATAGAGGGATCTGTTAAAATTATTTAACGCTACGGTGCCGGATATATTAAAAAAATGCAGCTAAATAGCTTAAATAGGCGCTGTATTCATTGCAGATCTAGAACGAGCTTTTACACCATAAACTCAACGAACTGCGGGGCAGTATTACTACTAAAAAAAGCTGCAAATCTGATAGAAAAGTTCTCTAACTATAGCAGTATGAAGAGTATCACAGCACTGCGGTAATATGGAGCCCACGATTAGTAAGGGAGGCTAGAGCCCGCGAGGCTATAGAACAACAAGAAGAGCATGAAAAAAAACTCTAAAAAAACCACTAGAGGGAGGAGCGAGCTGCCGCAGCTGCTTATAAAAAACTAATAACAGCAGAGGCACGGGAGGCTCACCAAATATTAAGAATGGCGCGGCAGAGAGAGCGAGCTGCGAGGGCTGCACAACTAGCTGTCGCGCGCGCTAAAAAAGCACGAGACCACGCTACTGCAACTATATAAAAAGCTTATAATAAGTAGAATACTACTAAACAAAAAGCTTTATCAAATCAGAATATAAAAATATTAAAGCGGCGTCGTGTTGTGGAGGTTAAAAGTGGTGGTGGTGATGCATCACCACCCGCCAAGCCTATCACCAAAACCACCACCCGCGGCCGCAGTATGCGGTTGCCGAGCAAATATCAGTAGATATATATNAAATATACGATCATGCTAGTACTCCACCAAAAAATCTCGCAATAATAGCGTTTTGGTGGTGGTTAAAAGCTTCATTTTTTGGTGAGCTCGCATTTTGGTGGGGTGTTGCATTGGCTGAAGTGTTGCATTGGGTGCGCACGGACAGTAATGGTGGCGAGACCGCCGGCCTTCTCGTCCGTCCGCCTCCGAGATTCCGAGATGGCACTGCAACCACCAAAGCGTAGTCGTCGAAAAGGAGATGCAATTTCCTTTTACTGGGGTCTCCCGCAGTGGGTTTAGATGCAGTATTTTTTTTCTTTTTGCCCGCACTTGAATTTGCCCACTACACGGTTAAACTTGGCACGCTCGCCGGCCTGGCTACTACACCTGCGTAGTATGGACCTGGCTTGTTACTCCTTGCACTCGCGCACTCACTGTACAGGCTGCAGGTCCACTCTGCTAGCCATGTGAGACATGAGATACTCTTCCCACATGCTGAGGACAGCTTGTAACAGCCTGTCACTGTGTGGAATGGCGCCGTGGGTTGTTCCACATAAATACATCAACCACTCTTACGGATAAGTGCGAGGTACTGACTCTGCGCCCGCACCTTTGCATGCTGCATACGAGAGGATTCATTGCTGTCGCTAACAAACTGTATACTCATATCGCGCGTGAAAAAAATGGTGTGTTCTATCTGTGTGGAAGTGTCAAGCTGAGTTGAAGGCATCGATAGCATGGTGAGCCATCTTGAATACTGTTGTCCCTGAATATACTGCACTGACTTCGTAAGATATGGTACACACGACCATCGGAGAAATAGAATTATTTCCCCCTCGCCATCCGTCTAAATCGGTGGTTCTGGGTTGGGATCAATTAACTAAGATTCGTCCTCGGTTACCCGTTTCAGGAATCGCGACTCCGTCCGCAGCTCCCACCAACATAGTCCCAAATGACCATTAACAGTCATTCAACATTCCTGTATGCGTCTGAAAGTACTCGCTGCAATAGCAGCGCACTGGCTTAAGGACGATTTGCCGCTAGGATTGGGCTCACAACCTTCCTGACCAGGCAAACTGTGTCGCCAGCATAGGTTCTGGGAAAGTTTCTCATAACAAGTTTCCCGCGGCCTACGAGGATGCCATCACCCAGACGCTTGCTTTAATTGACAACCCAGAACTGTCTATCGATACGTCCAAAGTTATCCTGTGTGGCAGCTCAGCTAGAGGTAACCTTTTTCTCGGCGCGGCCCAGGGTTCCTAGCAACTTGTCCAGATTCTTCAGTCCCCGCCTTCATCGACGAAAGATATGATAACATCCTACCACTATACGTGGATGCAGCTCAGGAACTATCCATCGAGGATGTGCGCCTGAGTCTTATGTTCTTCGCTACAAGGGCACACTTGCCAGCAGAAGTTTTACTTATCGGCGCTATGTTGAGACGTGGCGGTTTTCGTGGAAACCTCACGTTCACCGGCCATAGCTGTGCGCAGCTTACTGGTGGGTCACGTTACCACACCGGTTCTAGGCATCAGTGCTGAGTATGATGTTCAGCCCATCCAATAGATGGAGGGTGGACGTGCAGGAAGAGGGCTAATCGGGAGCTGAAACTGATACCTTGACACAGCAATCGCTTCACACATTTCACGTGCTCTATAGGTACGCATACCTTAAGATCTCAGTCGATCGATAAAACGTTGTGGCACATCTTTAATGAGTGTTTTGCCGTTGCAGTCGTTCAGAATTCTGCTTTTGATGTCACGTTTTAGTGTCACGGTTGAGATGGCTTCTGCTCAAGGGAGCAAAAGGTCAATCTTTTGCTCCACCATAGAACTGTTCTCGCGTATTAAGCCGTGCACAATGATAGCGCAGCACTCAGCCCCAGCTAGTGTGATCTAGCCTACACAGTAAACCACTCGCAGCAGCACACTGCCCCGTGAGAGTATGCCACGCGACGCCCATGCTTGGGAGCTGAGCTCAGTCTTCGATTTAAGGTTGTTGCATGATGCTTCACTAGACGTTTGTTTTTGTAGGCTGCTGTTAGTTATACTTAGCGGAAGCGTTAGAGACTTTTAAGCGAATAGAGATGGGTAGAACTGTAAGCATAGCCCGTACTCACCACTAGGACAACGCAAAGTCTTGGTCAGAGAGTGTTTAGGTAGCGTATATAAAAGAGAAGTGGCAGCGCGATGCATTTTCAGCAGTTGCCCAACTCCACATTAACCTCTTCTCCTATCCTTTGTGTCCCACCTTTTTCGCAATGTTTTTGACACTCCCCATTTCTCTTTCTCTCTTTATCACCAGCCAGATCTGCCATGCTGTACCACTCATCACCCCTCGTGGTCCAACCACGGCGTGTCCTTCACAAAGGCTATATGCATCTGAGCGAACTTGTATACCATACGTGGAAAAGAAGGACATCGCCGGTATCAGCTTTAACCTCTACACCTGGACCGTTCTAGACTCCCCGAACACTCCTGCTGGGGACAGCTCGTATCTTGCTCCACTCGTCAAGGCGGCTGAAGATGTCTTGCCTTTCTATGCAACGCTCATGAAATCTAAGATGAAGACTATCAATGTATTTCTTACAGAAGAGTTCGAAGACCGTGGGGTCACAGATTTCTTATCAATGGATCCGAGCATCTGCAGCATCCGAGTGGGGAACAGGCTACCTCTCGACAATGGGTCGGTCCAAAAGACACTCGCCCACGAACTGTACCACTGTGTTCAAAGAACATTTCAGCCAATAAAACCGTTCAAGGAATCGGCATGGTGGAGCGAAGGGTTGGCCGAGTACTTTGGCAATGTTTTCTTTCCAGGAACCAACGGCGGACATATGCCATCGTATAATCCAAAAGCGCAGCTTTGGAGGAACACCTATGGCGCCAGTGTGTTCTTCCAATATTTGTCTGGTACCGTTTCCGATGTGGACATCCACAATTGGGGCATCGTCCAGCCAGATCTCAGGTTACCGCAGGGCGTAGAGGCTAGCGTATCTCAAGACAAATTCATTACCGATGCGTTTCCAAGCTTCGCGGCACAGTTTGCGGACGGGAACATCAAGTACAAGAATAAGCAAACGGTCGTCGCCAATATACCTACTCCGAGATATCTCGACAATATCCCTCCCAAGCCTGGTGTCTACACAAAGAATACGAGATTGGGCTCCTTTACCGTTCTGGAGAAGTTGGAGTTGACTTTGCCAAAAAACCGCAAGATTTCCTTCAGGTTCGACACGCAGGACAGCCAGACCGTGCTACAGTACCGCAAGGCGAGCGAGCAGAATTGGAACACTGCGAACAAGGGAGTAGAGACTCTCCTCGAGCAAGGCACTTGCGAGTACGTCTTCCTTGCGACTTCCACATCACACGACAATTTCAACCAAGCCTTCAATTTGCCGATTACTTTCACAGTGAAGAAAGCACCGAAGAATCGTAAGCATAAGCGTGACGACGTGGGGAACTCTATCCTCGTTGGAATCCAGAGCGGAGGAATCGCCCAAAACAGCTCAGTGACCTCAGTGACCTCAGTTACCCCAGTCACCACAGTCACCACATTCACTACAGCTACCATATTCACTACAGCTACCATATTCACCACAGCCACCGTAGTTACCACAGTCACTGCAGTTGCCACAGCCGCCACAGCCGATCGAGTCACTCCAGTCACCCCAATCATCCCAGTCACCACAGCTACCCCAGTTACCACAGCTACCCCAGTTACCACAGCTATCCCAAATACCACAGCTATTCCGGATACATCAGCCGTCCCAGATATACAGGGCGCAGTAGAAGGCGCAAATGAACAATGGCAGACCATCTTCATAGATGGCAGTGAGCCATACGAGGACGACCAAGAGGGGGGCAGCTGCGAGAACCAATGTCTCGTTGGAAATTGGCATCTCGACGTACCCAGCATGCAAAGTTTCCTAGCGCAGAAAATCCCCGCATCGGTTGCCACACAAACTCCAGTAACGATCACGAATCTCGCCGTGACGGGCTCGTCAACCTTCAGCGTGACATCGAGCTTGGCTAGCTCGTGGATTTTTGACCATCTCGACATCTCTTACGATGCCACTGCTGACAACGTGGCCTTCCACACTCTGATGGATATCACTGGCTCATTGGACGGAAAGGTAAAGCTGAGTGGAGATGATATGTTCTCCTGGGAGAACATTCAGTCAACAGGAGCAATCAAAACGACGACCTCCGTTTTTGGCATACCTCTTGAACTAGATTTTCCATTGAGTGAGCAGTACGGAGTAAGTACACAGGTACAATATATCTGCGAGGGTGATACATTGCAGATGGCTGGGTATGTCGATGGGGGGTATCAGTGGGGATACACTTGGTCAAGAGATGTTATCGTGTGAGGACATCTTCGCACAGGGTAGGATCAGAACAGTAGTTTTACGGGGGTCCGTCTTTGTTATAAGGCGTACCAGATTTGCTCTTCCCTTTACAGCAGTGGACTCGTATTCGTACCAACATCGAGCATAGTGAGAGTGAGAACTTGAAAGGATGCATACCTGAATAGATGCAAGTGTTGCCGAATGTCGAGGAAACATGCAATGCGGTACTGCAGACGCTCGAAGGCCACTTGCATTACCCTTTATAAAAGCACTATTAGCTTTAGATATGTGTTAGAAAGAGAAAAGGCAAGAGTAGCAGCGGCAGATGTTATGCTCTCCAATCCTAGCCTGCTTCATCTGAGCAGATAACATGTCAATGGAGTCATTGATGGCGGCCTGATCTTCAGCTGAGATAAACCAGGCTCCGCTGGGCGAGCTTTCGTCGTCCACCCGTCTTCGAACCATTCAATACTTGCTCAGCCTGACTTACAAGTTCCCTCTCAACCAAGGATGCCCAAGCAACTCCCTCGCGGTCCAATAATCCTCAGGTCTCCACTGCAACATGCACCTCACAAACTGCAAGAACTCTTCTTTCTTCTCTCCATCGTGATTCTCTTCTTACGCCTCTAACGTCAAGCCTTCCGGTATGCTTATCTGAGCTACCCAATTGCCTAATGGAACTTTGGTTGGCTTCATATGGTACTTTGGGAGCGCAATCTCACCTTCACAATCGAAGAATTCTTTACTCCACGCTCCTCTTTCTAACATATCCATCGGCGGAGGCCACTAGCGAATATCTGCCCTTGTTTGTTTTTCTTTGCAACTTTTTATTCTTTGCCCAACTCATGTAGGTCACGTGCGGAGGTCTTGGCATGTTCTTAGAGTGCATGTGCACTGCGGCTCACCATCTATACAATCAACCCCAAGCAAGGTTGCACATGACCCCTGACGGCTGCCATGTCAGCTTTCCAACTTCACTTTTACGTATCTCCACATGTATACACGTTTTTCCTCGACCCCACATGCCAGGTAGCGACAGCGAGCCGGGCCGAATGTTTGAAACGGGCTCGCGTGGGCGGTCACGATAGGCTGGTGAGGGCTGGTCAGCCTCGGTGGACCCTTGTCGGCATTCCTGGCGGCCAGGGGCAGGCACACCCTATGGCGTCACTGACCGTTATCAAGTTGCAACTTCTCTCCCGCACTGGCAGCATCCACCATCCAGCAGCCAGCAACCAGCATCAGCCAAGGTTTCAACATATTTCTTGTTTGCCCTGCATCGCCCCGCCACAATGCGCCCCTCGCACTTCCTCAGCCTTGCTTTCAAGAACCCTCACGACCCTCTCGCCTCATCGCCGTCTTCTCAACATCATCATCCCTCTGACCTGAGTCCTCGGGTCCTTGCATCTTGCACCCTACACCCACACATCATTCCCTGAGCACCAATACCTGTCCTGTGACTGCGCACACTGGATGCGCAATCACAGCTCGTCATGCCTGCTACTCGCCTTTCAAACAGTGGCACCCAGCCTATAATGCCCGTTTCTATCGCTCGCCTATGCTCCGCATTCTTCCTACTGGGCGGACTGCCTTTGGCAGAAGGGTTACACCACATGGCAATGAAGGCGCCACCAAGAACCAATCGAAGAAAATTGGATATTACCCCCTTGCTCGTCACGAACCGTTGCCCCGAGAGCATCTGGCCGGGCATCTCGACTCAATCCGGCTCAGGGCCAAGCGAGAACGGGTTTGAATTGAAGCCTGGAGAGACCAAAAATCAGACCGTGTCCGAAGACTGGCAGGGCCGGTTGTGGGGGAGGACCAATTGCTCATTCAACGATGACGGCTCGGCTGCAGCATCAGGGCGGGGGAAGGCTTGTGCAACCGGAGACTGCGCAGGTGCTCTCAACTGCAAGACTGGTGTAGGTATTGGTACGATTCGCAACAAACCTCTGCTGACTCCACACAGGGCGATGTTCCTGTCTCGCTTGCTGAATTTACATTGGACGCTGGCGATGGACACACCTACTACGACATTTCATTGGTTGATGGCTACAACCTCCCAATGGCAATTGTCCTCCAACCACTTGAAAATGTCACGCTAGACGACCTCCCCCCAAATCTGACCAATCCATCCTGTCAGGGAACAGACGGCCTCCTTGCCCCTCAAGGCTATGACCCGTATTCGGAAAATCCGAATTTTCTCAGCACAAACTCTTCATTTCCGCTTCCATTTGACCAGGACGTGGATGGAAATAGGATTTCCAGGTGGTGTCCCTGGGACTTGCAGCAAACCCCTCCGAAGAAGCCTGGCGACGGCGTCTATCCCTACCCAGACGACAACATCAAAAGACCTCAGTTCAACCCTTGCTACTCCGCCTGTGCAAAGAACAATCGACCCGAGGACTGCTGTACCGGAAAATACGGCTCTCCTAGCTCGTGCTCGCCGAGCCAGTACTCCAAGAACGTCAAAAAAGTGTGCCCAGATGCTTACAGTTATGGTACGTTCCAAACATACTGTACGAAGGAGCCATGACTAATATTCTATCTTAGCTTTTGATGACCAGAGTTCGACTTTTATTATTCCATCTGGTGCTGGATTTGAGGTCGTTTTTTGTCCCGGCGGTCGCTCCACGACAATTCTCATGACAAACAAGGATGAGGTGCAGCAGTTGGCACAGCAAGGAAGAGTTGATAAGCAAGCTACTATAAGCCTGATGGGCACCCGGACTAGCAAGGTTCGCAGGAGTGCTGCTTTGGCGGCGTATCAGCTAGATTGGGGTATGCTGGCAGCCGCTGTCGTCACCACAACCACTGTCATAAGTGCACAATTTTTGTAGCAAGACACTGCTACAGTTGACCATTTGTGGGTCTAGAAAACGCCCAATACGGCTCGTACTGTTCTGTGCTTGGATAGCTATATACCCTGCGTCGCGAATCAATTATTTCATCCTCATCATTCATCGATGCCAGTGGTTTCCCCGCTTCTTGTGGAAGGACCACTTTTCCTTGTGTACTTGGTATCTCCGTGGAGTATCTATATAGGGAAAATGAAGTGCATCTTACATACGACGTCCCGTACCGGATTGTTGCTCAAGGTAAACTTTCAGTATTGCGCTTCGGTCCTTTTGCTCATACAAACGGAGGGCTACGTCCGCGGCCATGGTGGCCCGATACATACGCCCTTTACTGTTCTCTCGAGATACTACCAATCAAATCGTTGGAGAAACATTCATGTTCGGTCTTCAAGAGCGAGCGTACGATACTCGACGCAAAATCATTATTCTATGCTGCGTGGGCTATGACCACCTAGAACACTGGCATTACAGTCGCTAACCGACCCAACACCGCCTCTTATGACTACGTATGACACGGAACAATCCACACCGATCTCGTCTTGGATTTCACATTCTGCATCTGTACCGCGTGGTCTGTCGACGGGGTACAACGCCGGCCTAGCGTCATGTTTTCCGACTGACCGACCCACTAAACGCGCTTGCCTAGCTGGTTTGGCACCGGACCACCACCTCCGCACACCTAATCCGGACCACCGCTTTGTGTCATGCATTGCTCGATGTGTCTCCGCGCGGCATGTCGTACTCCGGCAAAGTCCACCATTTGTTATATATGCTGAAGAGACCCTTTGGTGTTTTCCAAAGGACAGTGCGTCGCTGCTTCATCACTCATTCTGCTCATCTGCAGTTCCGGCAACGAATTGAGGTTCGCCAACGTGCTGGCCAACTCGGAAAGTAGCCACCATGGCAAGGAACCAGGCTTTCAACGCCCATCGATTGGCCGAGGGCTGGACCTTTAAACAGGCTGACGATGCCGAAAATGGCTGGATGCCAGTGAAGTCAGTGCCTACAAATGTCCACCTAGACCTAATGGACAATGACAAGTATGTTTTGAACTAAGCAAAGAGGAATACTATCGTTTGGAAAGGGCTTACAAGACACAGAATTCCAGACCCATTTCTAGGTTTCAATGAGCTCAAAGCTGAGTGGGTAGCTGACAAAGTGTGGAAGTACAAGGTTGAATTGCCCAAAGTACCTCAAGCACAGCAAGGCACTGTGCATGTCCTAGCATTTGATGGCTTAGACACTTTTGCAACCGTCAAGCTCAATGGAGCAGTCATCCTCGAAAGTAACAACATGTTTATCCCACACCGCATCGATGTTACCCAGAAGCTCGGATCCGACAAGAACATCTTGGAAATCGACTTTGCATCTGCTCGCCTTGAGGCCATCAAAATCAAGGACAACCACCCCGAGCACAAATGGGTTGGGTTCAATGGCGATATGGCAAGGCTTGGTGTAAGGAAAGCTCAGTATCACTGGGGTTGGGATTGGGGCCCAATCCTCAATACGTGTGGCCCGTGGCGTGAAGTGCGATTGGAAACCTACGCAGCCAGAATCGAAGATTTGAGAATCGACTACCAACTCGACGACAGCCTGAAGTCGGTTCAGGGGACGATATCGGCAGTCATCGAAGGCTCCTCGGCAGACAGTGTCTGCTTCAACGTGTTTGATGGAGAGACGAATGTGTTTAGGGAGACGACAAAGATCAGCAACGGCGTGGCGAATGTGGATTTTCATGTCAATAGCCCGAAATTGTGGTATCCCCACGGCTACGGTGGGCAGCCTCTCTACACTTTTACTGCAACGGCACTGGCAGATGGAGCAGAACTGCATCAAACATCACGTAGAACAGGGTTCCGAAAAGGCGAGCTTATCCAACAGCCCGATGCCATTGGAAAGAGTTTTTACTTCAGAGTCAACGGCGTCGATGTCTTCTGTGGTGGCTCAGACTGGATCCCTGCAGACTCATTTACCCCTAGAGTGAGCGAAGACAAGTATCGCAAATGGCTCGAGATGATGGTAGATGGGTATCAGGTAATGATTCGCATATGGGGCGGTGGCATCTGGGAAGAGAATATCTTTTACGACATCTGCGACGAAATTGGTGTTTTGGTGTGGCAGGATTTCATGTTTGGTTGCGGCAACTATCCCGCCTTTCCGGACATTCTGCGATCAATCAAGGAAGAATGCACGGCCAACGTCACCCGACTGCGACACCACCCATCGATCATCATCTATGCTGGCAACAATGAGGACTATCAGGTGCAAGAACAATTTGGCCTGACCTACGATTACGAGGACAAGGACCCGGAGAGCTGGCTCAAGACTGACTTCCCTGCGCGGTACATTTACGAAAAGGTACGTGCGTCGTAGATGCTGGCAAATCCCGAGTCAGTGATACTAACGGGCATGCAACCAGCTGCTACCTGACGTCGTTGCCGCGGAGAGCCCGCATGTACCGTATCACCCGGGCTCACCATGGGGCGACGGGCTCCAAACATCCAACCCTACAGTGGGTGACATGCATCAATGGAACGGTAACGGTCCCCATATTGCACCAGGTTCAACAAACTAATAATGCAATGCATCTAGTGTGGCATGGGAGGCAGGAAAAGTACCAAATCTTTGATACCCTGGGCGGGCGTTTCAATAGCGAGTTTGGTATGGAGGCGTTTCCCCATATCGATACGATCAAGTACTATTGCACCGATCCTTCGCAACTGTACCCACAGAGTCACATGCTCGACTTTCACAACAAGGCAGATGGGCACGAGCGGCGAATATCAACGTATCTAGTGGAGAATTTCCGCACCAAGACGGATTTGGAGGTATGCGCCGCGCTGAACGATTACCTGGTTCATGGTCGAGAACTATGACCAAGTGGGGTCGCAATATAGGCTGTATGAATGCTAACAACGAATAGTCTTTTATCCATCTCACCCAACTCTCGCAGGCCGAAGCGCTAATGTTTGGCTATCGAGGCTGGAGGCGTCAGTGGGGACAAGATAGGCACTGCGGCGGCGCGCTGGTCTGGCAGCTCAACGACTGCTGGCCAGTCACTTCGTGGTCGATTGTGGACTACTTCCAGCGCAAGAAGCCAGCGTATTACGCAATGCGCAGGGTGCTTGCGCCCATTGCAGTTGCTGTCAAGCGGGCGCACTTTGATTGGAGCGTGGTGCACGCAAGAGTGCCCAGCACGAGCGACTTTGAAGTCTGGGTCGCGAACCAGAAGCTAGAGGAGGTTACGGCGACGGTTGAGTTGCGGTATATTAGCGTTACGAGTGGAAAGGAGATTAAGGACAAGGTGGTCAAGAAGGACATGAAGCTGGCTCCGAACGGTACGACGGACATGCTGTCGGGCACGATTGACAACCGGAACGAGGAGCCGCATGTCCTAGCCGTACGCATATGGGTCAATGGGGAGATTGTGTCGCGCGACGTGGATTGGCCGCAGCCGCTCAAGTACCTGGACTTTGACAGTCGAGGCGTCGAGGTAATACCGCAGGGCGAGACGATTGTAGTCAGAGCCCAGAAGCCGACAAAGGGCCTAGTTTTCGAGGAGCGCTCGGGCGTCCTGATACACGACAGTGCTATAGACATTGTCCCTGGTGATGAGCAGGTCATCAAAGTGAGGGGACTAGGTAAGCAGGATGAACCACTACGGTGGACATATCTGGGCAAAGACTAAAAGGTCAGCATATGCGTATGCATCGGGGGCGGGTATGATCGGGAGATGATTGATGATGATGATGATGGGGGCTAGGAACGGTGGCAAAACGGTGGGATTATGCAAGAGTTATTATCAGATTAGTACCCAGTCCGACATGGGGACAGGCGGCTACTACTTTGACGGATAACGTAAGTAAAGAGTTTGTGTGAGAGAGAGTAAGAGGATCTGGTCAGCCCCGTGTCGTGTGTCGATAAGATTAAGATTGAAGATTGGGGGGAAAAACCCCGGCGGGGTACTTCCCCCCCTCTCCTCCCACCCCATGAAAAACTTAAGTCCTGTAGGATTTTTACCAGATCGTTCGTGTGTGTGTGTGTCTATGTAAGTATAACGTGTGTTCGTGTAATGCGTGATCCAAAAGAGGTTTAATCGCACACAAAACAAAAGTTATTATATGCAAGGGCACCCAAAAAAAAAGACTCGAGAGAGAGAGAGAGATGAAAAAACGATTTGAGGCGGAATACAAGCTTTGGTCGAGTAGAAGTTACATCTGGCGGGTATATGTGAGGCTAGTATAGGCGCGCGCGCGCTGGCTGGGCTGTAGTTTGTGTTAAGGCTAGCTAGCCAAGCGTTCCATATGAGGTGTGTCAACGTCCAAGGGTAAATTAAACGGCCAGCTCGGCATTGGTCGGCATGCTGGCCGTTTAGAGGAGGGGGAGTGGAGAGGGTCTGCCAGGTGCCATGTATGGTAGCCGCATGCCGCGTACAGGGAGGTGGAGAAGGGGGAGAAGGAGGATGAGGATGAGGAGGAGGGGGGGGAGGGGTGTGTGGTGCGGCGAACGGCGGACGGTGTCTTGGTCGGTCCAGGCGTGCTGTTGACCCGGGCGTTGAAGGGTAGGCCCTGGATACTGGTAACATGGTACGTAAAGAAATACGCTCATGGTAATAGCATGGGTGTTGTAGTCAGTAGTCTGTCAGCAAGAAGGTGGCGGTACAGCAGTAGTGGGCTGGGGAGTCGCTGGATCGCAAGGGGGAAGGGGGGGGTGTGGGTGCCAGAGGGCGTGTGCAGCGTGCATTCACTGACGGATCGGCTGCTGGTTTCCCGAGAGAGCGGGTGTATGAGGAAGAGTGTGTGTGAGCACTTACGACTAGGTTTGGGTTTAGGTTCACGATCACCAGGAATACGCCCGCTGTCCGGCCTCATGAATACGAGGGGCGCATTACCATTGTTACTTACCATACGGCCAGGCCCAGCTGTTGGTTGTGCGATCGAGGGAGCCGTCTGCCTCATCGTGGCGGGAAGGATGAGCCGCACCTTGGTGAAACGCGCAGTCTGACGGACAGATCCATGGTCCAAGGCAGAGGCAAAAGAAAGATTAACAAGATGAAGCCGGTGTTGGATCACGGCTCGGTGGATGGGTTCATCACGGTCGCAGCGCTTCTGGACGTCTTCTCGAAGGCCTGGGGGGAGGGGGCCGGCGGCGCGTCCCATGGCATGGCATGCCCATCTCCAATCTCGCTTGGCTGCGCAGACGCAATCGTTCCCGTCCGCCCGTGTCCAACGTTCGCCTGTTTTTTTTCTCCTCCACCTGCAAACCCTGCTGCATGACTATGGGCCCTCCAGGGGGCGGGGAGGGAGGGTTCAAGGGCTATAATGCGGGGACTATACCCTCGCTCGTGGGCCGCTTTGGCTCGTCTTTTTCCATTACTATCACTCCGGCCTTACTATGCCATCCGCTAGCTGCCGCACAGTACACCACCTCGACGCCCAAGCCCCAAGCATCATGACGGCACCCGCCTGAGCCTGCGCTGCCAGATGCTAAACCGCCCCAGACCCATTTGCCTCCACAAGCAATCTTGCTGAAGCCTGTCCGTGGCATGCCTTGTGCGAGGCTGTCCGCTTGCCCTCCCCCCCGACCCCGTTCAAATCGTCTCTGATATATCAGCCATCCCGGTCTCAACGCCATCCCTAGTCCCACTCGAGCTATATTGCATCTCGGCCTACCACTGGTACATCCCTCATACCATCTTCTTGGCTAGTTGTATCTTGTCGTCTACCGCCCACGCCACCTCTATTTGACTGTACCTACGCCTCGACCTGCCTCCTGGGTCCGCAATCACTTGCCGTGCAGAACATTCTGCGCCGCACCTCCCAACCTCCCTCCCCTTGTCTGCCGTCGTGCATCGCACGATCTACCCGGGTACCACCGAAACTATCGCATCATGTTCCACACCTTTCAGTCCTCTGTCGGTGTGCGTCTGCCTGGTGGAGAGAGTGAGAGCCCGGGAAAACCATCACGACACCCAGGTTCCCGCCGCATTTCCACCAGCAACGCCTGCGTCGAGTGTAGAAGACGCAAAATCCGGTGCGATGGCCTGCAGCCGTGTGGTCAGTGCCAATGGTACCAGCACCCAGAAGCATGCGGCTACTCAAAACCTGCCCAACGAGTCGTGCCCAGCAGAAAGTAAGTAATAGTAGTAGTAGTAGTAGTAGTAGTGTACCACTCGAACCCCCTCTTGTTTTGATATCTTGTACTGACCAAGGGGATAAAGACTTCTCGAAAAGCTTTCCAACAACATTGAACAGTACAAGAGTGTTCTCACCAAACTCTATGGAGTAAAGAGCCTCGAGTCATTGACTGATCTTCCGCGTGAAGAGCTCCTGGAATTGGCTCTCTCCTCTGCACCAACAAACGCAACAACATCACCATCGGCAGCAACTACGTCTGCAACAGACTCACAAGCCCTGTCTGATGCCCGAACAGTGTCTGAAGCCCCTGAGAGCCTCGAGGCGCTTGAACAGGCGCCTCCCGAAGATCCGTACTGGGACGAGGCACGCAAGCACCAGCTCAGAGTCCAGGGTATCTCTGATGATGTAAACGGTCTTTCCATGTCGGTGGATCGGCTGTCGTCCTACGTTGGCATCTCTTCCATCACAGCGGCACTGAAAGTCATCATTCGCTGCGCTCCACAGGCAAAGTCGCTCATTTCACACAGCCGGCAGGAGACGGCACTTCCGAGCCGTGCAGGTTCTCCAAAGCCTGAGTTGACAGACACCAATCCAGATGCCTTGCCGTCGCTTGAGCAGGGCCAGGGGATGATTGAGATCTACTTTGACCGTGTACATCCGTTCTTTCCAATGATTGATGAGGGCAAGTTCTGGTCTACCTATCTCTACGGCAACCGCAAAGACTCAGCATGGCTGGCCCTACTGAACATGGTCTTTGCAATGGGTTCGCTTGCATCGTCGGGTGCTGATAATGAGGCACACTATGTGTACTTTAGTCGATCGCGAAGGCACCTATCTCTGGAGTCGTTTGGGAGCGGTAACCTGGAAGTACTGCAAGCCCTGGCTATCATGGGTGGATACTACATGCACTACCTCAACCGCCCCAATGAGGCACACTCGCTTATGGGCGCCACACTTCGCATGGCTACTGCGTTAGGACTACACCGCGAGTATTCGGAGAGAAGTGATGCGAGCGGACAGTTCATAGTGCCAGGTGAAAAAGACTCGATTTCTCCTGAGATGAGAAGACGCATCTGGTGGAGTCTCTTCTGTCTCGACTCTTGGGCATCAACTACAACAGGTCGACCTTCACTAGGGAGAATGGGACCTTCCATTACCGTCCTCAGACCTGGAATGGCGGAGAACTCTGTAAGTACCAAAACCCCTGCTACTTTCTATATCTGTAACTAATCTGTCCCCCAGGTACACAACATGTCGCCCGACAACCCTCATTTTATCTCACAACTAAAGGCCCTTCCTTTGACCCATGCCTCTGCGTTTTGTCAGATAGCTACTAGAATACAGGACCGTCTTGTCGAATGCCCGATCCTACCTTCTGCAGAGACAGCTAGCTACGACGCCCAGTTGGTCAAGTGGAACGATGAGTTGCCTTCTATCCTTTCAAACACGAACGAGCCATGTCCCGAGTTCATGCGTCGAGTACGACTGGTTATGAAGTGGCGGTTGCAAAATATTCGCATCATCCTCCACCGACCCTTTTTGCTCGCTGCTGCGCTTCGACGCGCACCGTGGGCTGCTCTGAGCACAGAAGAGAAGGTTGCAGTCAGGAAGTGCCGACAGATTGCCTGCCAGACGATTGAAGATATGAGTCAAGAGTGCATGCCTGATCTGATATCGTGTTGGAACGCCGTATGGTTCTGCTTCCAGGCTTGCATGGTTCCACTCGTGTCACTCTTCAGCGACGCAAGTATGCCCGACGAGACGGAAAAGTGGAAAGCCAGCATCGAGACAGCACTGGCGTTTTTCGGACAGGCCAAGGACTGGAGCATCGCCGCCAAGCGAAGCTGCGATGTTGTCACACGACTATATGCCGCATACAAAACCCACGCTTCCACAGCATCCCACCAGCCCCAGACCATCGTATCACCAATCATGTATCCGCAGCAACAGAGTCACCACCAACAGATGCATGCCCAATTTACCGTCCCCGGAACACAGGCACCTGCAATGCTCAACACGGACGCCGCCGCCGCCGCCTACGCACAGCACGCCGCTACATTTGCCCACTACAATCCCGCCACCCCTACCTGGGCAGCACCAAGGAACGACCCTACTATCCTCAACAACTTTTGGGACGACATGATGTGGGACACCAACATGCCTGATCTGCTCGACCCACCGTTTGGACTCAGTAACGAGTACGACTATGCTCATGCTGTCCAGGAGTCTGGACCCGGTGCACCGTGCTGGATGAATGGAAACTAGGACTTGGCCAGTTGGAGAAAGTATAACCACAGCGTTTGATTAGTACCAGAACGGATGTACATCCGAAAAAGGGTATTACATGAACCCTTGGGTTGCCTGCTATGTCAAAAGAGAAAAAAAAGAAAGCCAAGACAGCTAGCCCCCGTGGCGGACGGATCCGTCCACTTTCCATGAGAACCAAAGCACGAAATTTGTGGCCAATGGGAGTTTGCACCGACACATGTATCCTCTGTGTGTGTCCAACTCGCCGATTTCATTCGGCCTTTGGGGCGGCCTCCGATCCGGGATACCCCCCCGTTGGTTATTTTACTTACAAACATAAGCGAGGCATAAGATATTATACGTAAGAAACAAGCGTCTTTTTTTTTCTCTTCTTCTTACTTTTTTGATTACTACTGCGAGAAATTACCGTAGTAGGACGGAATGTTCCGCGATTTCACTGGGGCAGAAGAGAGGAAGGGATGGAGTGGTTAGATGGCGGAGGTGTTTCGCTATACCGGGGAGATAGTCCGGGGGTTTTTTTTTCTTCGTGATGACCGAGATTTTTCGGGGATGATGGGACGAGGATGGTGTGACGATTGAGGTGTACGGATCAGAGTTTGGTAGGTGGGTTCATTGGGGGGGTGGTGTGATTGATGGATGGTGAGGATATACGTGGTTTGGGTTTGTCTTCTTTTTTTTTCTTATTCGTCACTTTGATTCATGGCTTTGTCTTCTTCCTCTTCTTTTCTTCACGTTTTATGACAGCGTTGGAGGGTTTTTTTCACATCATTTCTCTTCTTCATACCGCATTTTGCATGGATGCATCCATCTTCTTTTCTCTTCTATTTCTCTTCTTCGCGATTCCCCCATTTATCATTATCATGCACTCATGTTACAAAATCACTTTTTATGATCCTTTCATCACCGCATTCGGCGGTAAGCATGTACGATTTAGCCTTTTCTTCTTACTATTCCTTTCTTGTTATTATTTCTCATCTCTGCGCGCGTAGGGGCTATTCTGTTAGAGACGAGAGGGGCTTGTTTGCATCTTGATACCCGGAATTACTGGTTGCAGCTAAATTGGCATGAAGCGGAGGTGAGGTTTGGGAGGACAGGGGTGATATAGGCGCCAAGAGATGTAGGCACGTCACAGCGAACACGTAGCTTAGAGGTAGTAGACAGTACTTAGTGGATACAAAGCGAAGTGGCAGTGTCCTGGGCGTGTATGCATAAACAGTCAGACTTGGCTTCTTGTCCGCATCTTGGCCTCCGGTGTTCTTGTGCTACATGTGATGTGCGGAGCCCAGCGGGTGCTTGTTATCGATAAGACGCGGAGTTGGCACGGCGTCATGGCGAGCATGGGGAAGGTTGACAGATGGTTGACAGAGTCTACCGTTGATCATCTTACTACAAACATGTAGGTTTGCAATAGCAGTGAAGTGTTTTTTTTTCATTGCACAAGACGTTGGTCTCGTGCAAACTTACCATGTATAGTAAAGGCAATGGGTGACAGCACCTCTCTCCACCACCAATGCTCCCCACGTGCGCCGTATCCAAGACCCAAGCCTGGCCCTTACGCCGTCGATCTTAGCCTGGCACCTTGGCCACCACCGGACCAATGTGACCGCTGTCTTGCCGTCGAGGGCGACGGCAGTTAGCCACGATGATTTGTACTAGTAAATAGAGATAGGCGTGCTGACAGCCAGACGTCTTCTTGCTCTCCTCTCTCTTTCACGCTCGCACTTCTCCCATTGCGATACGGCATAACGCTACGTCACCGCAACAATGTCATCGGAACCCGATCTCCACCGTGCCATATCCATGAAACCACATCCGTTCCACACCCACCCGGATCGCATAGAACGTGCGTCTAGCCCACACGTTCATCTTACTCCTGCCGGCAGCTCCTCGCACGGCAACGATGCAACCCGAGGCAAGACAGGCGCCAGCAGCACAGCAATTGACCGCTCGCCCTCCACCTCCACCGACCATCATGCCCGCCATGTCGCCGTCGCCGCCGCCTCCTCGGCCAATGCTGCAGACGTAGAATCGCAGTCGCCGCCCGCCTATACGCCCGACACAGACCCGTACAGGCTGGCCGCCGCCATCAAGCCCGAATCCGAGCTCGCCCTGATCCGCGCCAACACGTCTCGCAAGCGCGACGGCTGCGGCCCCATCACCCTCAACGCGAAGTCGCGCGCCGCAAAGAAACTCGAGGAATTCTACTCTGCCCAAAATGAAAACATTGAGCGCCTCCTCAAGCCCGTCGATGACCACCGGCGCGCCGCCAAGGAAGAAGGGGATGCAAACCAATTGAAATACAAAATCGCAGTCATCGGCTCGTTTGCCGCGAATATCATCCTAGCCGTCCTCCAGCTTTATGCAGCAATCTCGTCGCAATCCCTCTCCCTCTTCACCACAATGGCCGATTCCCTCTTCGACCCTTTATCCAACCTCACCCTGATCCTGTGCAACCGCGCCGTCGCCCGCGTCGACGCACGCAAGTTCCCTTCTGGCAAAGCCCGCATCGAGACGGCTGGCAACCTCTGTTTCTGCGCCTTGATGATTACGGTTTCCGTTGTCATCATCGTCGAATCTATCCGTACAGTCGCTGAGCATTCCGGTCCGGAGACCAACGATTTCTTTCTCCCCTCCGTCATCGCTGTTGCCATTGCGTTTGCCACGAAATTCAGCTTGTTCTTGTACTGCTGGGCGCTGAGGAATAAGTACAGTCAAGTGCGTATTCTCTGGGAGGACCATCGTAACGATCTCTTCATCAATGGCTTCGGTATTCTTACCTCTGTCGGTGGTTCCAAGCTGAAATGGTGGATCGATCCCATGGGCGCCATGATTCTTTCCGTCCTCATCATCTTCCTATGGTCCAGGACCGCGTATTCCGAGTTTCAACTCCTCATTGGCGTCACGGCTGATACGAGTATGTTGCAGCATATTACGTATATTTGTATGTTTTTTCTCCCCCTCCCTCCCTCCCTCCCTCCAAAAAAAACCCCCCCATAGAATGGAAAACTGACAAGGAGATAGCCATGACACACTCCCCCACCATCCTCCAAATCGACACCGTCCGCGCATACCACAGCGGTCCCCGCCTCATCGTTGAAGTAGACATCGTCATGAACCCTGATGAAACCCTACGTGCTACCCACGATGTCGCCGAGGAACTCCAAATTAAGCTCGAGTCTCTGCCCGATGTCGAGCGCGCGTATGTCCATGTCGATTATGAGACTGATCATCGACCCGAGCACTTTTTGAAGAAGGAGTTGTAAGCGTTGGCTGGGGTAAGGGAAGAGGGGAGGAGAAAGGGAGGGGAAGGTGGGAGAGATTGGTTGAAATCATGAGTGATGAATGAATGATTGTGTGAATTTGCATTTTTTTTGGTGGAAAGTTGGAAACACATTTTACCTTTTTTTTTCTCTTCTTCTTCTTCTTCTTCTTCTTCTTCTTCTTCTCCTCTCTTTACCTCTTTGATGTAATCATTTTTCGCTCGTACTTACCTTTCTTATTTATGCATTTACATTTCGTTTGGAAAATTTACTACATAGTTATCGAAAAAAAGAAAACAAAGACTGCTCATGAAGAGAAATGCGGAGAAGAAGAAGAACAAGAACAAGAAGAAAAACTTATCAATATAAACTCTTTTTTTCCCTTCTTTAATTACTAGTATTATTAAATATAAAAAAAACAATTGGAAAAATCATACCCTTACTTAAATCACAATTATATCTCTACTTGACACTACATCATTCCCGAAGGGCTGGAAAAAAAAAGAAACATACATATCATGGAAATACAGCAATTGGTTCGTTGTCATCTAATCCGAGCTATGTATATCTGCAATAACTACTAAATACATGACTGTTCTATATAAGAAGAAGAAGAAGAATATAGTAGTAGTACTTAACCAAAGAGAGAAAGAATTTCCAAAAAAAGAAAAAGACCAAGAAAAAAAACCAGGTCTTCATCGGTATGTACTAAAGCTTGGGAAACAAAAAAAAAATCAATTACATAGACTGGTAGAGAAAGTTGCCAAAAAAAAAGAGAATTGGATTTAATACTACACTCTTTTCCGGGGATTGTGTATATCTTTTTATTTTATTTATTTTTTGGAAGTGGTAAAGAAGGGATTTTTTTTTTCCCCTAAAGGGGAAAAGAAATATATATGTGAATAGAAATATATTTCACAATAGGAATCAAAAAAAATACACCTCACAGTACATCATCATCTCCAACTCACCATGTAGACAAGACAAGACAACTCACATCACATCACGCGATAAACAAACCAACACAAATATCCACGTCTATCATTACAACTATAGAGAAAAAAAAACAATCTTCTCCCCACCCACTTTGTTTCATACTTACACTGACACGCACACACACATACACAAACCACTCTTATATAAAAAAAACACCATCATTGGATAAGTGCATAGTGGGAAAACATGATGAATCGGGGGTCAATGGACGATTAAACATAAAAAAAAAGACACAGAGGACGAATAATCTATTCTTTCTCCTGGCAAAGAAGATGCTAAAACGCTCTTTCTGCCTTACAAGACTTTTGGTGCTACATGATGGTGTTGGAGAATTCGGGCTATGCGATTCGGGTTGGGGACTTGCGCATGGGGCTGGGGGGTTTTGGGTGTGCCGCAGTGTTGGGGGGATGATAAGGTGGGCCGGTGTGCAAGGGGAAGTGATGTACTCTCATCGACGCTCGTTCCTCAAGTCGTCATTGTCATTGTCGTGAGCTGCTGGAGTCGTCGATGTAATCGTCCATCCGTATCATGCTAGTCATGCTCTGGCTAACGGTCGTCTCCACATGCCGTGGCTACTCAAGCGCTTGCGATCCTGCAACATACGTTGTAGGGTCGACACGACACCTCCTTCCATTTCCATTTCCCACCTTTGGAAACAGCCAGGGGCATCGGCAATTCATCCAGAACCACGCGGGAGCAACCTCGGCCACAGAAGATCGATGCTGCAGAGTTGCGGATCTACACACGCAAATATGCTTTGATCGCAAACGTGCTGCGCAGGGCTGGAGGGAACTAGAATCCATGTTTCAGCCACGCGTCAGATAATGCCTCCATGGAGACTATCCAACATCACGACCAATACATAGCCCAACCCTACGGCGCTGGGAAGGGGGGGAGGGGTGTCAAGACGCTCAGGCCATGACACCTTGGTTGCCGCCTGGAGGAAGATGGTGTCAGTGGACTAGATAATATATACTGGGGTGACATGTCGACTCTAGTAGAGACTAGCAGGACGGAGATAGGGATTGTTGGAAAGCGACATACCAACTTGGCGCTTGATCTGCTCACGGGCCCATCGAGCAGTGTCACGAGTACGGCCACTGAAGTCTGCATTTGCGCGAGTCTCCCTTGCCAAAGCAGTGAGGAAGTCGTGACGGAAGTACTCCCTGAAGTCGCCTGCAGGGAATGCATCGGCAAGGTCACTGGGAAATGTTAGCAATCTTATTTCTTATAAAGTTTTCTTCAACACTTACCCAATGACACCACATGAAGATCGGAGAAGCGCCTCAGTGCGGTTGCTGTCCTGCTGGATGGTTCGCAGAAGATCGAAAATTGAGTCCATGTAGGGAACAATGAGCTGGGTCTTGTTGCTGCTCTTCATTGCCACAATGCATCCATCCCATGCGTCCATGATGCCCTCGCGGAGAGAGGTGATGTAGTCAATCATCTCATAGTTGCCCTCGGTTGTGATGGTCACTTGGCCGGCTTGTTGAAGAACCTGCGCAACTACAGGGAGGTATGTCTCAAAGGCGCCGTGGATGGCGTGTGCAATATCACCAAAGCACTGCAGGATCGCAGGCTTGAGCTGGTTGCCCAGAGCGGGACTTCGGAGGTTGTTGAGAAGAGAGTTCATGAATGCATCACAGTAAGGCTGAACCTGCTCTCCCAGGGATCGAGTAATGTCAGAAACCAGACCAATGGCCATGGAGCAAAGAGCAGGTTCCTCCTGGTTATTCAAGGCGTTGTACAAGAAAGGCGAGAATGCCTCCATGTACTTTTGGAAGTCCTCCTCGAGTGCGGTCGCAATGGATCCAATGGCGGCGAAAACAGTGTCTGGAACACTGGACTTGGGAGGCAGCGACGCCAACAAGCTCAACAAAGCCTGCATGATACGGTCAGACTGAGGCCTAATGTCGCCCTCGAGTCGCTGGATGATGGTCATGATGACACTGGAAAGACTGGTCTGCATTTCTTCAAGAGTTAGCTTGTCCTCGACATTAACAACCTGAGTTTGGAGCGCCATGGACTTGTCCAAGCGTTCGAGAATGACGTTCGAGAGTTCGTTGACGAGAGGAACACTGTCGCCAGCAGCATTGTTTACAAAAGAGTTGAGGACTTCGTAAGCAGCAGTGCGCAGCGTGTTGTCGGCATCGGCTCGCTCCGTGACCTGCAAGAGGCTCTGGACGCTCTGCGCAAAGTGAGGTGACAGAGGGTTGCTTTGGCATCCTGGTTCCCCGGCGAATCTATCGGCCAGGTTCATTAGAGACCAGCAGCAAGATGCGGCCATCTTGGGGTTACTGGCAAGCCCGTTGAAGAGAGCGCCAATGAGTGGTGGGAGGTGCTGCTGCGCGTCGAGTGCGCTTGGAACAGCTTCGCAAATGCGACCCAGTGCATAGGCAGCAGAGTCCTTGACGTGGATGTTCTGGTCGTCCATCATTCCAATCAGAGTTGGAAGGGCTTGCTTCACAATGGGATCTAGAACCGACTCCTCAGGTCCCTCCATGATGGCACCAAAGGCTGAAACCGACGCATCCCTGTAATGCCAATCTTCTGAACGAATGTACTTTTCGATAAAAGCCAAGACTGGGGGCATGACACCGCTTCCGACACACTGAGCCCAGAGCTGCAGACATTGGTATGCGGCACGCGATGTGTTGTACTCGTTGTCATCGGCATCCTCGTCCTGCTTGGCCATGAGCTCTAGCAGCACGGGAACAACTTCCTGAGTAGCGACACGGGCAAAGTTGAAGTATTCTCGCAGCTCAGTGGAGCCCTCTGCTTGTGCTTGCGTGTTGTCGTCTTCAATGGCGATTTCTTCCTCACAGACAGTGCACCAGAATTCTACTGCCAGCTTGGCGACATCCTCCTCGTCGCTCTTCATGCCCTGGATTGTGAGACCAAAGAGCGCCTTCTCCATGTAGAAGCGCATCTTGTCGTAGTAGAGACCCATGATGCGGTTCAAGCATCCGTATGAGCCTTGCTGAATGCGCGTGTCGTCGGCCTGTGTGGCCTCGCAGATGACCTGCATGATGTAATTGCGCTCGCCTTCATTGTCAAAGTTGGAGCGGACAAACTCGATCGAGTCGCTAAGGGCATTGATGGCGGCTACACGGACGTCGTTGTTGGTCTCCTCCTTGCGGGCACCCTGAACAACGGCAGTCAGGATGGCATTGGAGTGGTGTGCCAGGGCATCCCGCAGCTCCACGTCGTCTGTGTCACACACGAAACCAATTGTCGTGAGCGAAGATTGCTTTTGGCTGTCTGTGCCTTGGCCGACATTCTCGACAAGTGTGGTCATGAGCTCCGGCCACTGGTTGCGGGGTATCTCAATGGCGGCGACAGAGGCAATGAATTGTGCAGCGGCCGAGCCAACGCCCTTGTTGGGGGTAGCAAGTGTGCCGAGGGCCATGGCCTTGACCTGCTGTTTGATCTGGGGATCGAGGCCGAGCCATCGCTCCTGGACCTGACGTAACCGGGCGTATTCGCGGGCGGTGAAAGCGTTCTTCAGGGCCAGCGCGGCGGCCTGCCGAATTTGCGGTGCGGCCTGTTCATTTGCGAGTTCGCCACCGAGGACAGTAAGGTATTGAGGCTAGAGCGAGGCGGCCATGTTAGTGGGTGCATTGGGCAGCAGGCGGGTGTGCAGCCTTGTGGTTGGGGCGACTTACAAAGTTGGAGTCGGCAGCCTGTTGAAGCTGCTGCTCTGCGCTGTTACGAATACTGGCATCTGCACGGGGGAGTCAGCTGAGGAGACGCCCTTGAGCAAGGAAAAAGCAAAATGCAGCGTTGTGCGAGGAGGTGAGGGCGGCGTACCGGCAGCGTAGGTTCCCTCCAACACCTGGTTGATATCCATAATGGGTGAAGGGGAGCGTTTGGCGGGCTCGAAGAGAGGGGTATCTAGTGGGCGAAGAGATTAAAAGGCCGCTGGGGCGGGAATAGGCAGAAGGGAGGAGCGGCAAAGAGGGGCACAGAGAGCGTGTGTGCGTGCAGGGAAGAGAGAGAGAGAGAGAGTGGAAGAGAGAGGGAATGTAAAGGTGGAAAAAGGTGCGGTGGGCAGGTTTGTCGTAGGGAGGGAATTTGCAGCGAACGAAGGTCGAGCGTAGACAAGCCTAGTTCACGTGTTGTTTTCCTTGTTAAGGGTCTTTCTGCCCCACTACCAGGACGGCTCTTGGGAGAAGAAGAGTGTGTGCGTGTATGGGTAAAAGTGTAGACAAGAGAGGTTGAGAGAACCAGAGGAGGAGACCAGGGCAAGCAAACAGGCAGGCGGAGACAAAGGGCGTGTGTGTGGGTATGGGAAAGTATGGAAGGCGGACGAAGGTGTAGTTCTGTCTCGCCCAGGCACCGTCGACGACAGACACACAGACACTCTCCGACTCTCCCAGACATGGGCGCGCACTGCGCAGCTGTCGAGGGCAGCAGCCAGCGCCCGCCTGGCAACGGCGCATTGGCTCGCTTGCGCGTCGTGCTTGCAACTCCCCCCGCGCGCCCGACGCTCGCCCTCCCGCCTGCAGCCCTGTCTGGATACGTGCGTGGTGCTATGTGTCTACGACTTATGTAGACTGGTACTTGGTTGCGGGTACATGTCTACACTTGCTGTCTTCTTGCACATGGGGATGAAGAGGGAGCTGCCCCTCGCCGGGAACAGACACCACACCACACCACACCACACCACACATGGACATACTCCTCACGCGTCCTCTCCACCCGGAACAAGAAACCTGCTCTGCCTGTGCGTACATACTGCGTGGTACGTCGACCACAGTGAGCATGCCAAGCAATTCCATGCATCCATCTCCAAGGCATGACGAAGCGATTGGGCCGCTCACCGCACATCATCACCATGACGAATAGCACTCGCCCATGTCTGTCCGGCCGTTTCCCCGTACCTGTGGTACATGCTAAGTACACACACTACATGTTGGTGCCGTACGTGCATGTACTACTTACCGAAGACATGCCCTCGTCATAGTGGAGCCCTGCCGCCGGACACCGAGGCAACGAGGCCGAGGGGAGGGGAGGAGAGGGAGAATGGAGACGGGCACGTGATGTCTATCGACCTTCTACAGCTGCGACACCACCGTCTACTCTGCTACAAAGCAAAAAATGAAGAAGAAGAAAATGCGCCTGATAATGCACCCTGACCTCCACCCCACGGAACAAGGAAAAAAAACAAGACAAAAAAAGATAAGACGCTTTTACATCCGTCCCATGGCTCTCGGGTTCTCTGCTTCCTGCCTCCTCCAGTCCCGCATCTCCTTGGTGCCCAAACTACCTAGTCCTCCTTCGCCCCGTCGCTCCCATCCTCCCAGTCGCACCACTAGCCCCGTCGCATTGTCTGCTCCTTCGCTCCCCGTCGACGTCTCCACTGCAAAGCTAACCATGTCCCGCGCTGCCTGCTCCGGCGTCTTTGCCTCCTTGACAATGTCTACAATCTCTTGGTCTGAGAGGTGTCCTGACACTCCATCTGAGCACAGGACCAGAAATGAATATTCAGCCGGTGACAGTTCGATCCGCCGTATCTCTGGCTCTGCAGACACTCCAACTCGCTTCGATGCCATGTCGCCAAACGACCGCGTGTTCGCCAGCCCAGACATGCGTTCCTCTCCAAACGAGTCGGTCACAAACGACGCCGCGAACCGTCGGAGCCGAGTGGCTTCCTCTGGTAGTGATGGATGGTGGTTTGACGTCAACGGCACAGCTAGTCCAGTCGCTGTATTGCACAAAAGTATCCTCGTGTCCCCCACGTGCGCTGTAATGAGTGATGATGGCGAAGATGGGTGCCAGAATGGCGATGCCGTCGGTGTGGAAATGAGTGCCACGCTGCATGTGCTGCCGCCCTTGAATCGGTTTTCTCCGCCAATGTGTCTGCTCGTGGTACGCGATGGCTGGCCAAGAATGTCATCGTCGTTCAGTGCCTTGTCCGCTCGAACAGCATCCTCTTCCTTCTTGCCCACCTGTGCCGCAACAAAGTCATAGTCAGCCTTGAGGAAGGCATACTCGAGCACAGTCTCAATTCCAATGCCTTCTTCCACCCTGTCTGACATGCCCGACGAGCTCGACTGGCGCTTCTCCACAACCTCCTTTTCAGCAGCATGGCCTTGTCCACCTGCCGACATGGAAAAGTGCTCCGGTTTGAAGCGTCGAAAGTATCCGCCAACCAGCTCTTTCCACTGCTTGACTAGCTGTCGTTCCAGCTCCTCTGCCTTGCCTATGCTGTCCGATTGCTTGACCGGCGGCACGCCAGCCATGGCACTCTCAGTCGATTTGGACCCTGCTGTTGGTAGCTGGTCCTTGGTGCCGGGCTGTGGTGGCTTCATAGCTTGCGTCCCGGGCGGCGTGTGAGTCTCAATGGCCTCCAGGCTCTCCTTGTCCCTCTGTCTTTGATCTCCAGACGTAGCCTGGCCTTTTGCTTTCGAGCTGCCTGCGTGTGCCTCGCCTCTGTCCCGCAGGAGACTGCTTTTCAGCTCAAATTGCTGTGTTGCCTTTTCCAAGTAGTCGTGCAGCTGCTCCCTGAGGAACCCTGAGCACTCGGCACCGCCATGGCCGTCAAAGACACCAAAGTAAAACACCTGAGGATCGCCACTTGCGCCCATTTCTGGTGTAACTTGACCATCGTCTCCGCCCTGCCCCTTTCTGGTCAGGGAAATGGGCCGCCGCTTCGCGAATGCGGGGAGGTCGATGGTGCCGGCTTGGAATGCATCCTCATTGTATGGCCGTGCCCCTCGTGACAACGACACGCCAAAGTGATGTTTAGCACTCTTCAACGGTATGCGCACAACAGTCATGTCTCGCGACGGCGGACCGATGACGGCGGCGGGCGAGCGGCTCGTCTGGTCGGCATTGTAGGGCGTGCTCTTGTCGCGGGGGAGTCGATGGTGGAGCGCGGGCTGGGTTCGCGAGTCGGGAGACAGGGAGCTCGAGGGGATATGGGTTATGAAGTAGTCATGGAAGCTGCGGTGCTGTCGGGCGAGCGGCGCCATGCATGGCGAGACGAGGGCGTGGTATGCGGATGGGGGAATCCTGCAGGCGTGCGCATACAGGCAAACAGCCCGAGGCCTTGCAAAGGCTCGGGATCGGTGCAGCATCGGTGTCCACATGTCGTCTCTTGCTGCGAGGGACACATGGCGCGGGTGGACAGGTGGCTATGCCATGGTGAATGTGCTGGGGATACCCCAATTCCAAGCCTCAAGACTTCGCCCATATCCCGCCGCTGTTCCTGGGCCGCTCTGCCGAGTCTGCTTCTCCCGCTACGTCATCTCATTGGACCGTGGCTCTGGGTGATGCAATGGCCTCTTAGTAGTCCCTTGGCTACCATCGACACACTCTCCAGTGTTTACACCTAGTACACAATCATTGTGCTTTGAGGCGGCCATGGCGATGAGAAAAATCTGGTCAAAATTCCCACTCACGATGATGGTTGCCAATGGCTGAGTCACGTGAGTACATCACATCCCAACACCTCCTGTCACTCTCACGATACAAGGCTGAGAATCATACGGCGCCAAACATACACCATATTAGCGTGACTAATTATACATTACAAGCATTTGCATCGAAAACTCATGTTGAAAGACTAAAAGTACTATGCGAATTTATTTCAAGCTTGCATTCTCATGGCATTGCACATATTCACTCATTGTTCTCTTGCATACACAACATCTCCTCCCGCCTTTGGCCATGGTGCTGGCGTCGTCTTTCCCTTTACAAGAATCATGCGCGGCATGCCCGACGTCGAAACGATGGTCGGGCTCCATGGTGATTGGGCGTCCTCAATATGGATGCTGTCCATGCTCATCCTCTTAGTCTCGATTTTCAATGGTTTGCTGTCCACATTCTGTGTCACAGTCTCAGGACCTCTCAGTGCAATCTCGTCGTCCGAAGACTCCGACTTGCGAGGTTTGGAGATGAATGATGTTGACTTGTTGCGGACATCGTTGTATACCTGCTGGAACAGAGGGCGTAGGATGGCAATGGAAGCTGCGATGATTCCAGTCCCGGGTTCGGCAGTCGCCCAGATGGTTGCCTTGATCGCTTGCGCTGTTTCCATATCAGTACCATTCTTCAAAAACGAGACTCAGAAAGGGAGACAACATACGGTTCAACGATTCCATTGTGCTCAGTTCTAAGCCATCCAGGTACACCAGTCTCATTATCGAACTGACACTGCCAACGGCTCCCAAGGCCATGACCATGCCAACACTCATCTTACTCCGGCGATCCAAATCACTGTCCATTAGGACCGAGATGGGGATCAAGACAAATGTCCAGTCTGCCAAGACGTTGATGATGCCGTAGATATATCCGGCGCTCATGCGGAGTGCTGGAGGCAGACACTTATCTGACTTCTTTTGAATGAAACCGTCGGCAATATGCCTAGGGTCGCCGCACTGGAAGAGAATGATGAAGAAATAGAAAAAGCCGTAAACCACACCAATGGTGAGGACGGTGTGGAAGACATGCTTTTGCCATTTCTTGGTCAAGACTCGCAAGAAGAAAATACCAAGCGAGACTTTCAGAAAGGTTGTTGTAAGAAGATAGAAGACTTCTGAAAGTTGGACAAACTGGCCACTGGTTAGCCTGTCGAGTAGAGGGTGCGGCAGCACAAGTAGTTACGCAATGACATACGATCAGAGTTGTGTGGATACTGGCTTGGGTCCAGGGCTCGATGCTTTTCGCCCGAAAGTTCATGGCGAGAATGAACGCGCAGTAAGTCGTAAACAGCATCAGTGTGGCTATCATGGCGGCATCATCCCAACCAGGAGACTTCGTAACGCGATACCGGGCCCATATTCGTAGGCCGACACTGAGATAGGTGAGTATTAAAAGGCTGATTATGAGGTGAACAGTAATGGCGCCAAGGAGCGCCAGCTCCTCAACCTTTGCGCTGTCCATTATATGATACTAATAAACATTGAAATACAAAAAGAAATTATGTTAACTGATAAAAAATGACTCCCGGCCACAACCTGACAGAAGATTGGCCGAGAGAACAGGAAGCAGGTGGCAGGCCTCAAACTTTACGCAGCAGTCGTTCGGTTATGAATGTCATGTTGGAAATGTTTACCCCGGTATCATGCGACCCAGCCAAGATTCGCTTCATGTTTAGTACCGGGTTGTGAACTTTGTCATTGAGATCCCAGCCACCGATTGGCTATCACGAGTCTTGGTGACTCGTATGGTTTTGTGATACACCAAAATGTCATAGAGACACGGCTCAGACGTTTTGGGTCCAACTTCCTGGCACAAAGGTGGCCCGTTCTTCCACGTGGCTCTTGGAGAGCTTACCGGCACGATACTTGCGTGCTCTTGTAAGGATCTAGTGGATAGACATCTCAATGCATACGGCTTGATTTGATAGAGAGAAGGAGTACCCTTGTCCACATTTTCGACGCATATATGGTCGCCATCCCCATATGCTTTCAAGCTTCACTCTGTTTCGGCACCATTTCCATCGCAGGCTATAACATAACGGACCATTGACTAATTCCCGTGACGAAGTCCCTCCGAAAAGGCCATTTTGATACCCGTTTCGAAACCGCGGCACAGCCAAAGGACAGCTACATTAGCCTCTCTTAACGGATCAAACATCATTTTTTCGGATTTTTCCTTGGCAATAGCTTTATCACTCTCACTATATACGTGCCAGCATAATACTCACGAAGGCGCATACGTTTGACTAAACATGTCATGTTTGATCCTTGAACACAAGACGTGTTTCACCGTTGAAAACTGTAGCCGGAAACAGTGCGAGCCGAAGCGGATATGGACATGACTCCCCCGTTTGACAGTTCAGACAAGCGAAGATCATCGGAACCCCAGATTCCTTAGGCAAACATTGTTCTCGTGTCGAGGTCCGTGAGGATGAGGGTCAATGCGAGCGGTTCGCCGTAGTTCGGTCGCTCGGCAAAACAACTGTTCCGTCGTCACTAGTACTACTAGCGCCTCGGCATAAATTTTCTTTGTCCTCAAGCTTCGACTCCGACACTGGAACCTCTCCAACATCAAAGTAGCGACACCCATGAATACCGCCATTTAGTGGCCGGGTCTGCTACCGATGCCCAATCATATATCCGGGACTCTCGCGATAGTTTTCGCGATTTGAAACGCGCAAGCATGCGTTTTTCAGCCTCAATTCAGGCTTCGTAATGCTATCTGGCTACGCTAATGCTATGTGCTTACCTCTCATCTAGCCTCGGCATCTCATCTACTTCTCCTGGTACGTTACATCTCTGTCTCTCCTTTTCTTTCTCATATGATGAAAAAAAGACAAAAATTCACAGACCTGTTCGTAACAATAGTGTCGAAAAATTTGCTTAACATCTTCTGATTTGAATAATTCTTCATTGCTGCGCTGCTTCTATTATTGAGCTCAGTAACTAACAGTCAGCAGGTAAAGACCTTTCACTGAGTGTTTTGAAAATCCTCCGATGGTGCGATCTTAATGTCTCAAAAAGAAACGATTGTTAGCTTGTGGCCTTGTTGCATCTCCCAGGCATGGGAGATCCAGCAGCATCAAAAGGTTGTAGATAAGGCTGGGTTTCCATTAGCTCACCGTTCCTCAAGACGTGCTTTGTATGCTCAAGACAATGACAGATGCTTTTAGCACAATGGCCAGTACTCTCATATGCGCTTCCTTTGTCCAACTAAGATCTGTAACGAGACCATCAAAGAGCCCTGTGAGGTCACATATATGCCTGGGTGCCGGTTATCCTACGAGTACACCCTGTTTGCTTTGCACCTACCAAAAACACCCAATGTCTTCCATCTCTTCATTGCAAACATCTCCAAAGTCTTCGGGTGCACTTTTACACGATCAGACCTTATACCAATTTGGTGAACCAGACTGTAAATCAGCAAAGGCCTCTAGTCGTGTTCGCCGTATTTCGGCTGGTTCCGAAAAGATGGCCCAAATTACACAATCACAAGCTGATGTTGTTGCAACAACCCGACAGCCCGGTTTTGTGGGATCACAGCACACGAGAGGTTCTAGTGGTGTAATCGGTTTGCCTAGCGTAATCGACCCATCTCTTTTCGATGATTGCTTTGATCTAAATCAGTTCACTGCTAACGACTCTTTTACGAATGATATCCTTAACCTCGATAATCCTGACTGGTCTGCAACAAATGACCCTGACTTGACTGCCAATGGCTCCGATGCTAAGCAATCCCAATACACTGACCTCTTGCAGAATGTTCAATCTGAAATTGGCTTAGGGATATCGCATGCTCCACCTGAGGAGTCTAACAATATACAATATACGACCGAGCCCAAATATGATCTTGAGGATGTACTAAACTCGCTCGAACTAGTCTCTACGGAACCATACTGTAATGCACCTCTAGGGTCAAACGCCTGGGACCCAACTTCATGGACAGTACCAGCATATGATGGCGCCACCCCAGGGCTTTCAGCACTTCCTAGCGGCACTCAATTTATGCCGGATATGTCAAAATATCCAGTCATTAGCCAAACACAACAGATGTATCCTGATCCGTCTGCTGCACTATATCCGACTCAACCTTATCAGCAATTCTCACAGCAACAATATTCACGGCAATACCTTGAATACCCTCCAATCCCAATCGAGCACTATAAGGCAGCAAGGCAAATGGCAGCACAGCCAGTAAAAAAGCGGAAACGTTCGGCATATAGCACGGACTCTGAGGATGACGCACCCGCTAACAGACGGCCACGAGAGGATGAACTTGTAAAGATCATCGCGTCACCAGATGCCTCCCGCAAACAATCCATGGTTTCCGAGGACGGTTCTCTAAGCCAACCCGTCGGCAGGGGCGTCTTGAAAGCTGGCGAAAAGCCAAAGAAATGCGAGGATAAACCTTGGGTCCGCATTAATCACACCACCAAGGGTGAAACGACTCGCACAGCTCGAATCAATCAGCACGCAGAGGATGGTCATAAATACAAGACCAAAAAACTTCCTTATGGTGACTGGGACTCGACACACTACACGTTTGAGTACAGCAAGAACAACGGTATGCACGAATTTAAGAAGCGCACCATGTCTGCACGTCAGATCCACGAGTACATTACACAGTATCCCGGCGATAATCTCCGTATCTGGATCCAACCAGTAGCTTCTGATTCAGCTCGTCGATATGCATCTGCGTCCCATAGCCATTGTCGATTCGAGAAGTGCCCAATGCGCAAGTACACTGGCAAGGGAACAGCAGAAGTAGGCAACTATCGAGTTGCCTTTGACGAGAAGCACAAGACATATGGACCGGGTGTAGTTGATCCATATGATTGCGTTGGCTACGTCCATCTGTACTGCATGGAGCGCTTCCTAGACTTTGCCTACATTTGCCAGATTGCAGATGTCAGAGTGGACCAGCGTGTGAGCATGGAGAAGGAACCAAAAGGGCATTTTGCGTCTGCATTTGGCCCCAAGCACCATCATGAAGCAGCTGTAGCGAAGAAGTTTATCAACGCTGCCAGGAGAGGCCGGCTTGCCGAGACACCTGAGTTTGCAAACTACCCTGTTCATGAAGAATATGCTCGGGGTGCGCCTAAGCCACATGAACGCACGCTCGTTCACGCTCTATACGACATGAACATTAAACACCGTGCAAAGTCACAGATGAAGCAATTTATTCTCCAACGCACGATTCGACCGGGATCCTTTACTGTGCACCGCGGTGACATGGAGGTAAAACTTGTGGATAAGAAGATCGAGCGGCTTCCTGCTTTCAAGGAGTTCCTCAAAGACGGATCGAAAAAGGACTTTGACTACTCAGCTTACTATGACAAGTTTCATCCAGAGATTAAGGAACGAATCAAGGAATGCATGATCCTCCGGGAGCAATTAATCTCTGAAGGCGGAGACGAGAGTACCAGCAAGCGCTCTCGACGACCCCGACGCAACTCACTCGAAGATTCAGAAGACGAAATCGTCGTCCCTTCCAAAAAGCCAAAGAAGCGTAGTAGAGTCGATGATTCAGATTCCTCCGACTCCTCCCCTCCAACCCGCAAGTCTCGCTCCAAAAAGCCTTCAATCAACTTCAACGTCTCCTCCCCCCTCCAGCCCCAAGAACCTCCCCCATGCCGCCCCAGCTCTCTCCGCCAAAAACCTCGCCTCAACTACTCAGAACCCCACGACACCATGCCCTCCCCTCGCACTACCACTAACAGCGCCTCAGCATCTACTTTCTCCCCCTCATCTACCGTTCCCCAACCCGCTCTCTCATCCCACGCCCCATCCGTCTCCACCACCACCCCACCCCCCGCCTTCTTCCCAACCAACGAAGCCCGCAAAGAAAGCTGCACCGCTCTCTTCCCCGTCACCGACGCCGACTGGGCGAACTTCGATCTCGCCCCGCTCGACGGCACCGAATCGTTCCTCACACAAGCTCAGATTGATGCTCTGCTTAATGCCGCGTATAGGCGTAAGTCGAGTACGTTGAGTGTGGGGCCGATGGGCCTGCCGACGCCGGTTACATCGCCGCAGATTAAAAAGTTGCTGGGAGCGCCGTCATCGCCGCTGGGAGCTCAGACTGATGCAGCGAAGCTGCGCAGGGCGAGTTTTAATGCGAAGCCCGTGTCGGGGTGTAGGGAGTTTAGGGTTGAGGATCCGCCGGTTTGTGTGGCGGAGGGGAGGGAGTTGAGGAGGAGTAGTAGGAGGGGGAAGGGGGAGAAGAGTTGATGTGAGGGATGCCTGGAGGGTGTGAAGATGGTCGAGTCGAGTTGTTAGCTGGCGAAGGGTAGGTATCAATCTGTGATTCTTGGATTATGTAGAAAAAAAAACTGTTTATGTTTACTATATCTCTGTTATCGTTATGTAACCAATCAAATATCCTTTCGCAAGATTGAGTTTCTGTATTCTGAATACGCTTGTGATTTTTCAAATGTCTCTGTTCCAGGTCCCGTGACTAGCTTCCCATCACACAATATTCAGTTAAAGCATTTGATTGGCTAGCTTACAGGAACGGCAGCGCCACGGGTCGGAGTTTTTGAGTACTCTATGAACCTTGGTATCTTATCTACTAGCAGTTCGGAGGCTAGCCTCCCGCGAATGACGCCGTTGACAGATGAAGCATGCGGCCGTAAAGCAACGAGCCAGCGCTTCAGCCCTGCCAAGGCAACGAGCAGAGATGTCACGAGGAAGGCGGGCGGCCCGTCTACGGAGCCCGAAAGAACAAAGTCAAAGAGGGCACAAGTGATTGGACAGCTGGTGGGACAGATGGAGTCGTGTGTAGCCGCGCGGATGATGATGAAATCCCAACCACTCAGCATGCAAAGGCACCGCCATGGCTACCCAACAATCCACCTCAACATGTTCCTTATTCCTGCCCGGGTGACCAGTAAGCCCTTGATGATTCTTCTCCGCTCGCAATTGCTGAGCAATCTTCTTGTCCCGGCGGTTTCATCAGCAAACTCTCCACCCAGAGATCCTTCGCTTATACCACACATGCGTACTAATACCCAGGCACGGCACGCCCTTGTCGACTAATAATACCCCGTCGCACTATCGTATTGCATCACCGCCCCACCAGGCTGGCTACATAGCAGCCCTCACCTCCTACCTCTGCGTACGAACATTGTTCGTAGTAAGACGACATGGCTTCGCGTAATTCGACGCCATTGCGCTCGCGCTCCTCTTCCAACAGCACCTCGTCTTCCGACGCCACCATGATGGACGCAGCGCCGCAATCTCCAAGCGGCCCAGCCCGTCTCCGCAACCCTTCGTACGGTCATCTCCCCACACCTACGACAACGCATATGCAGTCGCTCAACACCCGGCCCGATCCGTCCTTTTCGCTTCTCTTGTCGCTCCCTAGAGAGCTACGGGACCGCGTCTATGCGTTTGCTCTTGTCTCAGACTCGCCCTTTTGGTGGCCCTCCAAATCTCCAGACGCCGACCACCACAATGTCAGCGCCAGCCTTCTTCGCACCAACAAGCAGGTGTATAGCGAGTCAATCGACATTCTGTACTCGCAGAACAGGTTCCTGTTCACCCACCCAAGCGACTGCAATATGTTCCGCGTGGTCGCATCTTCCGCTTCCGTCAACATAACGAGTGTCTATTTCCGCATTAGACAGAAAGACTTGAAGCTGTGGACCGCGTATCTGGGAAGCAAACAAGCAGAGAGGAGTTTGAAGAGCGACCTCCCCAAGCTGAAGAGTCTGTGGGTGTTTCTGAGGTGTGGCGCGATGGGGCTGCCTGCCGCATTTGGGAGTCTGCAAGCCGCACCTGTGGGCGCCTTGGGAGGACCGGTAGGACACGCTCAAGCTTTACCGATCGCCTTGGGACAACAGATGCATGCCCTCCAGCAACAAGTACAGAGCCTCACGCAGGTCATGGCCAATGCGAATGCACAAGCTGCTGCCGGAGGCAATCAAGCCCACACAGGAGGCAACCAGCTTCCACCTCCCCCACCCCCAGCACCGGCAATGCCCTTTTTGCAGTTTGCACAAGGCCCCTTGGGACTAGGCGGTCCTCATCATGGCCACCACCATCACCAGAACCACCCTCCGCATGTCAACTTGCTGGCGCAACAACAGCTGCAAATGCACCAGCAGGCCAACATCCATCCACCACCACTGTTCCATGCGCCACATCATATCGGGTCCATGGTAAATCCACAAGCGAACAGAACAGACCCACGTGATCCGCACACTCTGTTCTCAACGTTTCTCCGCTTCGAGCGAGAGCTGGGCATTGAATCGCTCTGCCTGAATCTTCGTGATGCTTTGTATTCTGGGCCGTCTGCATTGATGAATTTTGATTCGTCCTCCAGCAGTGATGCTTCATCAGTAGCTGGGAGCCCCCCCGTAGCATCCAGCAACGAGCCCCGACCGGAAGTCAAGATAGTGTGCATTGTCCATATTCCGCGTAGGATAATGGAGCGAGTGGTCGCACTTCACCCAGATGAGTTGGTTGTAGACGCCAAAACTCAGGATGCGAGGACGCGGTTCAGGAAACTGCATGGCATCGAAGTTAGTTTGGAGTTGAATGGATGCCCTCCGCTACGTCCGGGGCAAGATGGCGCAGATCACGGTGACATGCATGCGCATGAGCACTGAGTGCTCGCAGTGTCGCATTTTTCGTATGTCGTCGGTGGACTTTTTTCAGGTTGTAGTACAAGATACCCGCATGAGGACATGGATGCTCCTCGAGACAAAAATTGGTTTCAGTTTGGCTTTCACATTAGGATATGAATCTCTCACTCACCGTCACATTCGTTTCTCATCGCCTGTCGTTTGTAGCGCTGTAAAATACAACGGTTTGCGCTTTCTACGCACCTGAAATCTCACTTCAAACCGATTTTCTATAACTGCACCATCTACTCAACTAGGAATTGCAAGTATGAACTGCACCAACATGCCTCCAATCCTCACTCAATCCTCACCCGAACCCCATGAATCAATCGACGCCATCTTGATGCTCAATACCTGCAACCTACCCATCATCACCCCCTGCTCCGCCACCCTCAACCCCCACAGCTTCGCGCTCCCAAACCTCTTCCACCTCCTCACCTGTGGCCACATCGTCACAATCGACGACACCGACCGGCGCTGTGCCCATAACTGCCACCGCACCACCGCCACTACCTCGCGCCCCAGCGAATTCCCAGAGCCACAATACACGTACGTTCTCCCCCCCCCCCCAAACACGCCCTTCTACTCACTCACTACCTCTATTCCAACAGAAACAGCGCCGATGAAATCACCTTCACCGATACAGCTACCAACATCTACCCTGACACCCTCTACTGCGAAGTCTGCACCGGAATCCCATTCGATAGGTACTACATCATGTTTCCTCCCCCCGGCCCTTCTCTTCTGCGCCGTTGTCTAGCGCTCTCCCGGGCTATCATTGCGGCTACGATGATCCTTCCCGCGCTGGCGGTAGACGAGATTTTGTGTCCTGTGTTGTACGTGCCGGGACACGTGCCGCATGAGTTGAGGTGTGGGCATAGGGTTTGGTGCATGCTGGAGAGGTGGTGCGGGGTTAATTGTAGTGATTGTAGGGAGGGGAGATGGAAGGGGTTGGATGCGGTGGTTTGTGAGGAGTGCGTGGGGAGGGGGGAAAGGGTGTATGAGCGGTATTGGTAGCTTGAGTGAAGTGAAGGTGAGGTGAGAGGGGGGAGGGAGGGTTCACTTTCACTTTCGACGGTTTGGGCGTTGGGTTTGCTCTGGTGAGTGGGCGAAGATTCACTAGCTGTTCACAATGTTTTGGGTCCTTCGAGCTTATAAGCTGGAGTGTTTGATCTGAACTGTGGATTTGTTCTATCCAGAAGTATAACCCACCCCAGATCAATCACAACTGAGAGAAACTATCGATCGAGATAAACAACGACGCTACAATGGTGAGGCAGCGATCCACCGCTTCTAGGCGCTCGTCCCAAAGCCGGGGTGCTTCCGAAATTAGGTCATTGCGAGCAGAGTCACTAGGTTCAAAGGCTGCGGAAACGGGAGCGTTGCAGAAGTTGACGATAAAAATCAAGCTCAATCGCAATTTCGACGATACATGCGAAAAGACTGATCCGTTTGCTCCTACGGTGAACGAAGACAATACAGACTACAACAATGACCTTCCATACTACTCGGTTTCGCAACCGTCAGTGACGACGCGGACTGGACGGACAATACATAAGCCACAGCATGAGGATGTCATACAGGGCGGTGACTATGAACAGATCATGGGTCTTAGCTCTGAGGGCTTTGGAGAGGACGACTTCAAGTTTCAACCAGACTTCTCGCGCGATCTGCGTAAGTGTATCTCCTCGGGAAACTTATACAAAGCAGCATTGCTAAACAGCACAGCGAATGCTTTGGGTGACATTCAATATTCGGAAGGCTCATCGTCACAAAAACATCAGAAAAAGCGAGGCGTGGGTCGTCCACGCGGCAAACAACCATGCTTCACGTCCCACTTGGATAGGGTTAGTGAGGAAGAAGACTGGCCATCATCATCTACACTCCCAGCCCAGTCTTCTTTCGAGTACAACAGCTTCCAGCCAAGTCAGGACGTCTACGACATCCTGAATAGCCTCAAAGCTAGCACCAAAACTCACATCGACCTGCCTAGTCTCAGCAACGCCGCCGACCCCGACGCCATCCAACCCTACAGCGCCGAGCTCCTCACCAACCTCTACATAATCTGCTACCACGGAAGCCTCTGGAATCTCTGCGACCTAATCACCGACACCTGGATCCGCGCCTTCCACGAGCGCCGCAAGAAATCCCAAAACGACCCCGCCTACACCCTGTGGCGCCCCAACAAAGCTCTCGAAGCCCGCAAACATGCAGCCCACCAAGCTCGCCTCAACGGCGTCCACATCCCCTCAGAATTCGATCCCAACCCTGTAAACCTGCACCTCGACCCCACAGACCCTGATCTCGAACCCAACGTAACAGACCCGCCCCTCCACCTCCTCACATACCTCTACCACCACACCCCGCCCACCTGCGGCGCACGCATACTATGGGCCGACGCGCTGGCGCTGGCGGGTGATCAGACAGAGAAGGGGATGGAAGCGGCGCAGAGGAGGGGAGAAGAGGTGCATCCGGAGTTGGTGTGGAATGTTATGCAGAGTGGGTTGAGGATGGTGAGGAGGCGGTTGACGATGAAGTGTGAGGAGAGTACTGAGGGAGCGTGGTGTAGGCGGTATCATGAGCATGGGAGGAATGGAGGGAGGTGTTATAGGGAGGTTGCTGCGGAGGAAGACGAGGAAGAGGAAGAGGGGGAGTGGGAAGAGTAGGGGGTTCTGGGGGTGGAAGCGTGTCACTTTGGAACTTTGGAAGATGGTACACATGGATGTAGGTCCCATATTTTGGGGGTATAGGAATTTAGGAGAGTTTGTGGAGGAGTATGCAGGTAGCAGAACCTGTTGAGGAGTAGGCAAGTAGTAAGTGACGGAGTTTGGATGGGATTGTTTAGCACCAGACTAGTCAACGGCGGGTCGGAAAAGTAGGTATCAGACTCACATTCTGGAGAGATAGCATAATTTTCAGCGCCAGCCTGTTTGCGAGCACAAACAAGCATGTTTTGTGCAAGTGGGTTCTTTATCCATTGCCGCAGTGTGGAGTTGTTGTGGGTGAGTGGGAATCAGTGCGCACGGAAAAGTATCCGAGCGATAATTTTTGTTTGACTCTAACGAGTATATAGTCATAGGCGATGATGACTGCTTATGAAGCCTGTGATGCTCTAATACTTATAGTACGTGAAAGACGGGGTTGTACTTTGGTGTCTTGTTTGCTCCTCCAGTATGCCCTCGCACCTTCCACTTCCACTTCCTCACAATCCTCACCACTAACCTGAAAGCAGTGAAGCGCCATGCACACAACCTCTGCTTCCAAGCACTCTGATAACAACTACACTGATAACAACTACATCGAGCTCGCATAGCCAAGGAGACAGGTCGACACGAATTTCTCCGTCCTCGGCGGTTTTGCTGTCCCACTGACATGCCTCCAGTCGAGCTTGATGCTATTTCGCTCACAGAACCCCTCGGACACTGACCGCAACAACCATCCTTTGCGTACAACGGAAGAATTCTTTGACTCACGCGGCCATGAATTAAGCCGTATCAATGAAGTATAAATGGGGCATCCCCAACATTGGCGCCTTGGAAGATACCCACCTTGTCATGGAAGATGCCAACCACTGCCCCCAACTCTGATAGCAAACTTAGTCAGCAACACGACCCCCAGTTCCAGACATCTCAACAAGAAGCATATCCGGCAGCCAGGTTCCACCATGTGGCGTGATAATCATAGTTGGGCATCTCGCTACGGCCGATGTTACCTGCACGATGCTGCCGGAGCCGCATAGCGAGCCGCGGCCGCAAAAATCGGACTCCCGTCATACACCGAGTGCGAGCGCTCATGGACATCACCCATACGAACACGAAAAGATGATACTACACATTGACGTAAAGATTAGCGCAGACAAGCAATTGATAGTACGGCGTCGGTTTTGCTTGGGACGAAGCTTCAAAGTTTTGGCGGACACATGATGAGCTTGGTTTTGCACCAAGCTTTGGATCGCAGCTTTTCCCTTCCATTGTAGGAAGCCCGGAGGAGACGCCATACGTAAATAGAGAAGAACTTGGGGACATCGGAACGAGCAAGGAAAACTGTATAGGTAGTGAATCGACGCTACTGTATATGCCCAGGAGTTTGCGATCTGGACGCGTGGGAGAGATGGCAATCTCGACCCCGGAACGCGACCGCGAC